>NW_018220787.1:265571-273651 GCF_001263595.1 Phalaenopsis equestris
AGAAGGGAGGCTTCAATCAGAGGTGCTCGACACGTTTGTTGGGGTCCAAGGAGGCTATGGATTGAGTCCCTAGTCTTGGTGTAAGGCCTGGATATGAATTCGATCACGATCAGATTTGGGTGTTGATCTAGAACTATGATAGATGCTCTGTGGGAGGGGGATTTGATGGGGCTTTGACCTCTTTCACTCTTGTGAAGGTGTGGGTGAAGTTAATTTGAGTTTGATGAAGTGTGGAGGTGTATTGGGTTCTGTCCTTGTTTCCGGTAAGGTTTCAAGCTTAAAATTGAGCTCCGGTAATGGGAATGGGTGAGGGAAAATGGTTGGAATGGACTGAGGAGATCTTAGCGATGCTCTGTGTGGAGTTTGGAGAGGCCTCTCTAGGAAAATTTTAGCACACCTCCCATGGCCGTGGGAGGTGAGTTGTTATAAAAATGGTCATGGGGTGGCTCTCAGGGCATAAGTATGGATGCATTGTGGTGCTTAGGTGGAGGGAAGAGGAGCTCTTCAATTTGATTTGGATGAGCTGGCCTCTAAGTTTGATTTGAAAGAGGTTCCATTTGAGTGGCTCTCAGTTTTAGGCTTTTCCGACCACTAGGCTGGCCGGCCAGCCAGGGGCAGGTGGCTAGGAACTCAGGGAACCCAAAGGAATCCATCACAACAATTTAATGCAAATGTACTTTGAATTGGCAAAGATATCATAAGCATGTGAATTTTTGGAAATAAGATCCCTTAATTTGGGGTACGTTTGGTCCATGGCTTGATTTAGGTGGTTTCATGGTGTTTGGACTTGTCACTAAGTACAACTAATGGTTGTGGTGGAGTTGATTTGGTGACTTTAGGGTGGTTAGATCACATTTAGTGCATGGGTCCAAGTGGGTGAAAATGACCAAAACTTGGGTTTAGGCTAGGTTAGCCATGTCAATTGACCCAATTAATTGTTGTATTTTGTGTAGATGATCATAAGTAACAACTTTGGTGAAGGATCAAAGTAGTTTTGATCTTAATTGAATGGTCAATTTGAGGGAATTTTGAACTTTAATCAATTTGGTCATGTTGGGCTAGGATTGGGTTAGCCTTGGGCTAAGTCTAAATTTAATGTTAAAAAAGGTCAATAGGAGCCAAAATGATAAGATAGTTTCCTAAGAATAGCTAGTTTTAGGATTCATGGTCAATAGGATTCATGATTCAAAATGATAAGATAGTTTCCTAAGAATAGCCTAAGTAGGTGGGGTCAATGTGGGAGAAACTCAAGCCTAAAGGTCAATGAAGCCTCGTTAGCAACCGTAGGTTACCTCCTCTAAAAAGGTCAATAGGAGCCTCATGAAGAGTTTTTCAACATGAATTTGATGCCAATTTGGAGGTTAAGGCAATCAATTGGGTGAAATTTGGGGACTTAGCCAATTTGGGGCTAAATTTGGGAATTTTGGATTTATGCCAAAATCAAATAGATTTGAAGATTTGAGGCTTCACCAAGGCGACTTCAACAAGGCCAATTGATGGTTGATTTTGAAGTATATGGATGTTATAAAGGTTTTGAAACATTAATTGAGGCCAATTTACTAGGCTATGGGTTCAATTTTGTGAGAATAAGTCATATGGTCAAAATTGGGGTTTTGACCCAAATCAAAATTGGGCTCAAATCATGGACCAATTGATCTTGGATTTGGTTTAGTTTGGTCATATCAAAAGTGAATTTGAGTTTAGGATTGGAATTGGGTTCAATTAAGATCAAATTGATGGACATTTGGGTTGAATTTGGGGAAATTTTGGTTTTTAAATGAAAATTTGGCGATTTTTGATAAAGATGGTCAAATTGGCCAAATTGGGTCATGTGGTACTTGAGAAAAATGAAATTGGGAATATTTAGGATTTATTAGGGTTTTCTAGGAATTTTTAGAATTTTTGGGATTTTGAGCTATGGAGGGGTATTTTGGTAATTTGGGGGTGTTTAAGGGAAAAAAGGCCAAGATGGGTATTTTGGTAGATTTGAGGTACCAATCCTCACCAACAAGCCACGGACCAATGATAACCCCATATTGGCTCCTCTACATAGTGGTCTCAGCTAAACCATAGCCCTAGGGCTAGTAGGTTTAGGGTACCATCTACATGAGTATCCCAAAAAAAATCAAGGGATATAGGCTAGAAATTTGAGTTTAGGGTTGTGAGTGAATGTGGGTGTATATGAGTATAGTGAATGCCTTAGCTCCAAACAAACACCCAGGGTTAACCCTAAGGTCCAGCAGTCCTAAGGGTGACTCATCTTGAGTTTCTCCCACATTGACCCCACCTGCTAAGTATTTAGAGGTTGAGACCAACATGTGGAACTTCAAGCTGATTAGAGAAGAGTTTGAAATTTCTAATAGACTATCTTATCATTTTGGCTCCTATTGACCTTTAGGTTTTAGGATTCATGATTCAAAATGATAATAGATAGTTTCCTAAGAATAGCCTAAGGTCCATGTCTAGTTTTCTAAGAATAGTCAATAGGAAAATCCTATGGCTAGACCTTAGGCTACTAAAGAGGAAAAACTAAACCTCAACCAAAAATGAGGTCAACGCCTTGCTATATAATATAAGCCCTAGCTAGTTTTAGGATTCTATGGTTGTTGTTTGTCACGACCTAAATCCTCACATCTTCCAAGCTATTTGCATGATCGTTTCACATGAATGTAAGCCCTAATTAATAAAAAATTGGCGGGTTAAAACATGTAAATATTTCTTCTCTAAATCGAAACCAAACGATAAGATAGTTTGGGAAGTTGCTAAGGTTTTCCTTAGGATCCAAGACATCTCCTAGTTCTTCTTCCTTTGAATTCTAAAAATAAAATCTTTCAAATTTGAGTCATTCCCCTTTCATAACTCTTTGTTTGATCTCTTTAAAAATTCCCATCTTTTGAAATTTTTGAAGATAATATCCCGTTATTTTTATCGAGAGTTTTCTTATGTGACTTCAGTTGTCTAAGATGTAATTAACTATAAGGGCTTGCCTTTATAGGAAACTTTCAAGAACCCTTCTTAATATAAACCCTATTTAATTTTTCATATTAAATGATTTTGCACACCAAACAGATATCATATATTTCTTAGTTTTATTGGTTGAGCCTCTACTATTAAGTCATGTCTTTATCTTTCGGGGTGGATACATAACTTGAGGTGTAGTACTCATTCATCTAAACTTTGAAAGATATGGGATCAGATTGATTTCATATTTTTGGATTGGTAATGACAAGGAGGGTTTCTGACAAACAGTGAAGTTAGAACAGAGACTATACTATTGCCATCACTGCAGGATGTTTGGACACACCAAGGACAAATGCTTTAGGCTTCACCCTCCCTCAAAGAAGATAGTGGCAAATCAGGGACGGCACACCCAGTCTATTTCCCTAGAAGGCTTAATGGTTGTTGACCCCCCTCCAACTGGGAATATGGATGATATGCTAGAAACAACTAAAAGCTCTACTGCTCCTCTTGTCTCTACAGACCCCCCTGGTACTTCCCCCAGACCTTTCAGGGAGGAGGTAAATCAGATAAATATTCAAACACCCCTTTTTGTCTCTTTAGATGAGGTGGTGAAACTAAAGGAGAACAACTAGCAAACTAGTCTGGTATTAGAAGCTCCTCAGCAGAAGGATATAGCAGAGATGAAGCACCTGTGGGAAGCGGAATGACAAACACAAAAATCTAAAAAGAAGAAGAAGATTCAGTCTGAAGTACAGAAATTAAGAGAGGGTAACATTGGGTTCATAGAAACTTTGAAAATGGGAGGACCTCCTCCTTCCAGAGGAAGGACCAGATCAAGATCTCAACCTTCCCCCCACAATAATAATCCCCCCAATGATTAATATGCTTTGTTGGGCATTGCCCATCCTCAGTCTTTAAAAAGACTTATCTATATCAATAAAAAACACAAGTTGTGGTGCTTTACTATACTTGAACCTTTGGTTCAATAAAATCTCAGAGAATTCTCCAAAAATTCCTTGGTTTCTCACATTATGCTAGCAAAAATAATAAAATTTGGTTCTTTTGTACGAAAAAAATTCAGTGGAGCGTTATTATGGACCATCATCAGTTCATACAGCTCTCCCTGCTTGTACAAGAACATTTGAAGTATGCCACTTTTGTTTATGCTGGAAGTTTGAAAGCTGATAGACAGGAATTATGGGAAGGCTTACATCTCATCAGCCAAAATATGAACTCCCCTTGGATAGTGGGGGGAGATTTTAATTGCATCTCTAATGCAGTTGAGAAGTCTGGAGGGAGACCTCCCAATTTGTCTAAACTGACTTTTTTCAATGATCAAATACAGCAAGCTGGTTTGTTTGACTTGGGGTACCAGGGCCTTAAGTTCACTTGGAAGAGGGGTATTATATGGGAAAGACTAGACAAAATGTTAGTTAATGACCTATGAAAAAAAGACTATCTCTTTACTTTTGTTACCCACCTATCCCTCACTTGTTCTGACCACAGACCTCTCCTCATCTCCATAACCTCCCCAGTTATCACCCCACTCCACCCTCCTTTCAGATACCTAAACATGTGGTCTACCCACCCCCTTTTCAATAATTGTGTTGCCTCTAACTGGTTGGGTATTAAACACACTGACCCTTTTGTGAAGCTTAGCCTTCTGCATCAGAAAACCAGCAAAGCCTTGAAGAGATGGGGTTGGGAAACATTTGGAAATGTGTTTTTCAATGTGTTATTTGCTGAAAAAGAAGTTGAGAGACTTGAGGCTGCTGCTCAGAATAACCTTGCCACTGAAACTGATTTGCTGACTGCCCAGACAAATCTGATTAAAGCAATTAATATTCAGAATCTGATACTCAAACAAAAAGCTTCTATAAGTGGTTTCTCTGAAGGGGACAGAAACACCAAGTTTTACCATGCCTACATAAGTTATAAGAGGAAATGTAATACCATACATTCCATAATTTCCAAGGATGGCAGATGGTTGAATGATTATGAACTTATTGCAAAGGTTGTTGTTAATTTCTACAGCTCTCTTCTGAACTCTTCTGCTGAACTTAATACTGAATATGAAGATTACTTTGCTGAAGAATCCAATTACACTGGTCAACTTAACCTCACTGAACCCCCCTCTGTTGAGGAAATTTGGGAAGCCTTAAACAGTATTGACAGCTCCAAGGTAGCTGGCCCTGATGGTTTTATAGCTGATTTATACAAAAAAAACTTGGCACATCATCAAGGGTGAGGTGGTGGAGGCTATTGTGAGCTTCTTTAAAGGAGTCAACCTCCCCAACTACAACTACTCCCCAACTACTTCAGTAACACTTCCATTGTACTAATCCCTAAAGGGGAATTACAAAAAACTTTGGATCACTACAGGCCTATAAGTCAGACTTCTGTCATCAGCAAACTCATTAGCAAGATCATTGTGAGAAGGTTTCAACCTCACTTGGACAAAATCATATGCCCCAACCAAAATGCCTTTATTAAAGGCAGATCTATTAATGATAATGTGTTGTTGGCACAGGAACCCTCATTGGATCTTGATAAAATCAGCAGTGGAGGAAACCTCATATATAAATTAGACATTAAGAAGGCCTATGATACCATTGACTGGAACTTTTTCTTGGGTATGCTCACAGCTAGAGGATTTCAACCTGAATTCAGATATCTTATTCAAAGATGGATTACCAATAACAACCACTCCATCCTTATCAATGTCCAACTCCAAGGGGCTTTCACTGCTTCTAAAGGACTAAGGCAAGGTGATCCACTCTCTCCCACTATCTTTATTATTGCTACGGATTAATTTTCTAGAATGCTTGACAGGAACATTCTCAACAATCAATATTCTAGATTTCACCATAGATCCAATTTAGCTATCTCACATCTCATGTATGCTGATGACATAATGATATTCTCCAATGTTCATAAGCTAGCTGTGAAGAAGGTTTATAAAAGCATACAACATTTTCAGAAACAATCTGGAATGGAATTCTGTCACTAAGTGCCAACTTATATTTAACAAGAGGACTTCTTCCAATACCAAGCACTGGATCTCCAATTACACTGGCTTGTCTACTACTAGGGAACCTGTAAGGTATCTGGGAGTTCAACTCATTAGGGGAAGATCAAAATTGAACCAATTTGATGAGATCCTACAGAAAATTCAAAAAACTTTATCCAGTTGGTCTCACTCCTTCTTGTCTAATGGGGGAAGGATCACTCTTCTGTAAAGTATCCTGATAACCTTCGCCTCTTATATCCTTCAAACCAACAACCTCAAGAAAAGCAACCAAATCCAGTTGGAGAGAGATTTTAATAGATTTTTATGGGCTGGTCAAAGAAAGCAGTTACACTGGGCTTCTTGGCAGAAGGCTGCCAAACCCATTTCAGTTGGTGGGTTGGGGTTCAAGGGGCTCCAACAAGTTGTAAACATTAATTTTTTGCAAGATGTGGATACAATTCAGAGCACAAACTTCCTTGTGGGAAAAATTCATGTATGGTAAGTATTGCAAGGGTCAACACCACTCCCTTATCACTAAAAAGCTGGGAGACACCAAAATTTGGATTGACATGCTGAAATTCAGAGAGAAAGCTGAAGACATGTACATTTGGGATTTGAGGAATGGTAAAGTGAACTTTTGGCTTGACAACTGGTGTCCTAAAGACTGGATTGGGGCCCCCCTCCATATTTTAACCCTCAGCTCCAAATCTGTGACTTCTGGGATGGGGACTCCTGGGATGTTCCTAAGCTCCAATCTCCCATTCAGGAGCCTCATTTATCACTAGTCACTAGAATTGTGTTTGCTAAAGACAAAAAGCATAAGATCATTTAGCAAAGTTACACTAACCAAAGCCTGACCAAACAAATTTATGCCAAGTTAAATCTCTGGGAGAAGGTCAATTGGGGTGAGGTCATCTGGAACAGATTCCTATCGCTTTCCATTTCTTTCTTCTGCTGGAGAGTTTTCAACAACCTCTTGCCCACTGTTGATATTATCAAACTCAAAGGTTTAAGAGGACCCTCTAGATGTTATCGTTGTCTGAAAAGTGAGGAGAACATTCACCACCTCTTTTTCAAATGTGAATTTGCTCAAGAGGTGTGGAAAGAGCTCCTTTATGGGATGAAGAAGGACCTTTTGGACAAGGACTGGACTAGTCTCTATGCTCGTTGGCATAGCTGGAGAAGCACACAGGAGGAGTCTATCCCCTTCATTGTGGCTTAGTTCTTGTTGATGAGTAGGAACAAAAACAAACATGATGATAAGAGTATCCAACACAACAAGGTAACCAGAAACTGTGTTGCCTATCTAAACAAAATTACTCAGCTTAAGACAGCCTAAAAACCGCCCTAGCTTAAATATGGCTCAAACCCGTAACTCTATCAATCACAACAGAATTGAGATAGTCACTTGGAACCATCCTGATACTTTAACCATGAAAATAAACACTAATGGTAGCTTCTCTAAATGGGGTGCAGGGGTGGGAGGGGTTTTCATAAATTCCTCCAGTAATTGTCTACTTTTCTTCCATACTCCCACTATGGAAATGATGCTCTTGAAGCTGAGCTTATTTCTATCTACTGGGCCCTTACATTTGCACAAAAAGCAACTTGGTAAGTTTGGATTGAGGATGACTCTTTACAACTTATCTCTATGCTGAGCTCTGATAAGCCATCCTCAAGGCACCATATGCAATGGAAGAAAAAAATTGGCAATCTCTACAAAAGTCATAAAATCCATATGTCCTTCATTTACAGAGAAGGTAACCAACCACCAACCTGGCTTGCCAGATAAGGAACCTTTTGCCAACTCTATTTCTATTGATACAACACCTCCTACCCCCCTTGCCCTCCTACTTCATGGTGCTTGCCCTCCTACTTCATGGTGACATGCTGAAGATCCCCCACCTCAGAGTCAAACCAAGGCCACTTAAAGAGATTAGTGCACTTTTTTGTTTTTTCCTTTACTTGTAACTCTTTGGAAACTTTTAAGTATTGGGCTCCCTCCCTTTGTCTGGGACTCCATCCTTTAGTAACTTTTGTAACACTTTTGATATTCAACATGTAGGGAGCCATATAATGCTCCTTTTAATATATATATATATATATATA
>NW_018220787.1:273675-361498 GCF_001263595.1 Phalaenopsis equestris
TATATATTAAATGCCCTTTTGAAGCGGCGTCGGGATTTCTATTCCGACGACCAACATCTTCCAAAGGACCCCCCCTAAAATTGTGCCGACAACTTTTGGTGACTCTGCTGGGGACTTAGCTTCTCTCTCAATTTAAATCAAGGAATATCTTCTTCATACATCGGTAATGTTTCCATGCCCATTATGGACCAAATTACCCTTCTTCCGTTGACATGCTTCACCTATTGCTTTTTAGGGTAATTACGGTCAACTCTTTCAGACTTCAGGATTGTTTGTTCAATCACCTTTGCATAGAGAGGTTCAGGAGTTTATTAGGACTTTTTTCTTTGTGTGGGGTCGGACACCAATAGGTGTATTGGTGGACTAGTTCCGCTTAGGCATTGTGAGTTGTGAAGTCGGTCCCGTGCTTGGTTCTAAGCTTCAGTGTTCTTTTGAGTTTAGTTTTCTACTTTGAAAATTAAATTAAATTGTGTCATGTTATGCTTGCTCTTTAAAATTTCTTAATTAATTAATTAAATCCTTCTACTTTCAAACTATTTTCACTAAATTCTTAAATTCTTCACAAACTAAAAATTTAAATAAAGACTTGCCCAATCTACAGATCGGCCTTTGTTAACTTTTAGTGTTTGCACTAGAATTACAATTGGCCAAATAACTAACGCCAACACTTTCTTTTTGAAGCTGCTAGAATGGCATTCCTAGTGCACACTTTCTTGTTTTAACTAGCCGCAATGCTCGCAATGTCGTTCCCACCATCAATTTTTGAACTGGATTCGATGAATTGGAAGTTGTTCTAAAAAATGTCCCATTCCTCATAATGAAAGTCACAGCTCCAAAAGTTTAGGAGCCTTCCATTAAATTCAACCTCAACTATCCCCAGGATTACCCTTCCTGCAAGAAGGTGAAAGTTGTTGCTTTGCTAACATCTGTCAAGTCTGTTGTTCCCTTTTCTGGCAAAGGAAAACTGGTTATGATTGTGGGAGATACAACTAAGGGATTTACCATCCCATCGTTAGTATTTGAATTTGGATAGAGTTCAAAGTTTTCCCGATTAACTCGGTCTCAAAGAAGGAACTGCAATCGGAAGGCTGGAAAGGCCTCTAAAGCAGAAATTCCAGAAAAAATATCTATTGATGAGTTTCCTCACGAGGAGGAACTTGGATTACTTGAGGCCTCTCCACTCCTGTGAGGAGTAATTTTCACCCATTAATGAACACAAATGGATATGAAAGTATTCAAAAGATTGTTACTACATTACCATTGTTTCATGATCGTAGTGAAGAGAGGGAGATGCCCGCTCCTATCACTAAAGTCCGTACACTGTTCTAGAGATTGGCCACTAAAGAAGGATGTTTAGTCATTAAGCTACTTAAATGAGTGGGATATGTAGTTCCCCTTAGATGAAGAAAGAGATTTTAAGGGATGTCATATCTGCCCGACAGTCTCAGAAGTCAATTGAGTTTTGCCAGCCATAATCCCATCAGATTCTATCTAGGGAGTCGAGTTGATACTACCTTTACTACCACATATTTTGTTATTACTACTATCCCATGCCTGCAGCATGCCAACCGATCAAGTGAAATCTGGGTCCGAGAGTATCGTTAGTTGTTGCTCGTAAGACTACCCTAAAGAAGGAGAAGATAAATAAGTCACTCGATATTGTATTTGGTACGCACCATGGGGAGCATGCCTATCTTTGGAATACCCATGCCTCCGTGAAGACACCCCATCTCAAGATATCACTGCCAAAGAAGAGGGTATGGATACCATAGGTTGTCATACCAATACGATTGAATCATCCAAAATTTGAAATGAAGCAATTGTTTGAAGTATCATACACTATGATAACTATTGCTACTGAGTTTGATGAACAAGTAGAGGATGTTCTAGAAAATGCTCCAGATCTCAAAATAACCCCAGAAGCAATTATTGAAGAGAAATTCCAAAGAACATGGAGTATCCATCAATGATGATGAAGATTTTGATTTCAACTATTATCTCAAAGAAGATTTCATGGAAGTCCATGTAATTAAAACTAGAGCTACTGCATCTACGTGTGATGTCAAACCTCTTGTTGAAGGGAACGCCGTGGATGATTTGTGCAAGTCCATTTTCGTAAGGGATGAACAAATCATTTAGATGGAAAAGAGAATGGATGAGGTGGTTGCCAGCATGGTCGCCAGGGCTACAGTTCACAGACAGTCCCAATCACAGCACGTGGCTTCTCTAAGAGTTAACCATCCTGAAAAAGTACATATTACCTATGAAAGGAGAGAAGTTGCCTCTACCAATGAAAAGGATCAGCAAAAGAAGGATTCCTCACCAAGTTCTATGGTAGAGAAGGATATTAAACAGTTGATTGAACAACAAGTTCGGGAGGCGTTAGCCCAATCTAAGGGTGGTGCATTGATTTCAAGGGGTAGACCTTACCTGGAAGTGTTCAATGTCATACCTTACACCAAGGGATTTGTGTCATCAAACTTTAAAACATTTGACGAGACAAAAAATTCTAGGCAAAATGTTGCACACATCCAAGCTAGTTGTGGAAATACTAGAGGAAATGAAGCTTTGCTCATCCAACAGCTTGTCAGCAGCCTGTCAAGAGTTGCATTTGATTTGTAATCTCAGCTCCCCAACGGATCGGTCAAGAAGTTTTTCGAATTTGAAAAATTCTTTATGAAAATATTTGTTGAGGAGTCGCATCATGTTTCTATTAGAGATCCCATAGTGGAAAGGCCAAAGCCTAACGAGACTTTAGTGGATTACATTATGAGGTGGAGAAACCTTAGCCTGAACTGTGAATCTCAACTATAGAAATAGCATGCAATTGAGATTGTACTCAAAATCATCAATGGGCCGGTAGCTTTCATGCTTAAGGGACTCACCATCAAGTCCTTTAAAAACCTGCTAAGCAAAGCTAGCAGTTTGTAAGAGGAAGTTAAACACATGGATTCCCAAGAGAAATTAGAAAAGACCAGGAAAACCAGGATATTTGAGAAGAAGTCTAAGACAGTGGTAATAATCGATAAAGGAAAGCAGCCAATAATGATATAGGCAGAGCATCCTCACCAAAGTTTCCATCAATTGTCACAATATGCTCAGCAATTCTGACACTTTCAGAATGAAAAAGGAGGATTTATTCTATCAAAGATGAGGCTGATCCAATGATGTTCAGAAATTTATTGAAGAAGCCCGAGTTTAGATTATCAGAACCAAAGATGGTGGCAGAAGTTGACAAGGAGCATTTCAATTTCTGCCACAACCAAAGAACATTAGGACATACAATAGAGGGTTATTTCATCCTTAAGGATTGGCTCGAGAGTAATTTTAAAGAACAAAATATAATGATCCCAAAGAAAAATTTACAAGAACCCAAAAAAGGTTATGCAAATATGATTTCGGCCGAGCAAATCACTTTGATAGACTCGTATTAAGAAAAGGATGGATGGAGTACAGTTTGGAGTAAGTCATCCAAGAAGATATTGGATCAGATTCAAATCACTTTAGCATAGGTAGTCGTTCAGAGTCTTCAACCTGCTCAGCCCATGTTAGAGATTTCACCCTAGAAACAATCACAACCAATAGAGAAGGAGAAGAATGAAATCGTGAAGATTGATAGCACGGGGGGTAGGATAGTGGCTGCCTCTGATAAATTGGTTGTCTTAGATTCGGGGAAGAAAATCCTTAAACCTCTGACCATGTATGATTATTTTTTTCCCCAATGGGGTATTATGAATAAAATTATTATGATTTCAGCTTCATTTTAACTATTTCTACTGATAATGAAGCTAATTTTGCTCAATCTAACTCCGATATTGATTCTAAACTGATCCTCAAATCCTACTTAAGTTTGATGAACTTGTTAACGAGAATGATGAAGATGTCAACAACACCAATTACGATAACACTAAGAGCGAGGAGCTAGTCCTCAAATGCTAGGTACACCACTTGTTATCAACTTGAATCTCTCTGATGAAGATGAAAAGACCCCATAAATTTTTCCTACAGTATTTCATGAAGAAGAAATCATAGAGATAAATCTAAGGAGTGGGAAAGTGTTACCTCTGAGGTCAGCTCCAGTAGATAAGGAAAAATAAGTAGTAACTCGGGAAGAGCTACCTCCACTTCTGCTAATAGAATAACCACATAATCCAGTAAATATTAGAGAATCATATAATGTGGATTATCCTGTGCTAGATCAAATTAGGAGGTTTTCGACCAAACTAAGCATTTACAAAGCCTTATTCCTATAAAAGGAGATGAGAGAGTCTCTGGTTACAACTCTTCTTAACCCGGAGATTTGCTTAGCTCAGTTTGTCAGCACATCCTCAGATAAAGTTTGTTCCTTAATGGACTAGCCTGGGATAAACTTCATAGATGAAGACTTGTTTCTCAGTACTTCAGACAAGAACCGACTGCTCAACATCTCTATTAATAATGACAGATTTGTATTGTCCAGAGTTTTGGTAGACCCGGGAGCTTCACTCAACCTAATGATTCTACGGACATTGACATACTTGGATATTGAAGCTTAAGAGTTTTGTTAAGAAGATTTAACTAGAAGGAAGAAAGAGCTCTTGGATCAATTACATTGTTAATAAAGGTTGGAGAACTAGTGACAACAATAAAATTCTACATCATCGATGTAGAGACCTCTTTGAATGCTTCACTGGGATGACCATGGATTCACGAGCATAATATGCTTTCATCATCCCTACACCAAAGCATAAAGTACTTCAAAGAAGGACAAGAACATTGTATCAAGGGAGATTAACAACCATTTTCAGTTAACAAAGTGGGCATTCACGAAGACGCGGCCTACTATGCACCTCTAAAGGAAAATGTCTTTTCTCATCAAATTGTGGAAAAACAAAGTGGAAGATTTTGAAGAATCACGAAGAAGAGGCCATTCAAATTTGCTTCAATGATCTACCACCATTTCTTCTCAACGAGTTGGTAGAGGTTCTTTTAGCCCATACACCCAAGATCGAGGCCGATGATGTGGATGAGGAAGAACCAACACGATTGTTGAACAAACTAAGCCGACCATCAACATCAACATGGAAAGAACTTTTGATGAAGGCAACTTTGAGGAAAAATTGATGATGATAAATTAGAAGAAACCATAGTATCAGATTTCCTTGGAAGATGTGGAAAAAGATGAATATGAGTCAATGTATGATCGGATCAACCACTATGTGAATGTCATGACCCTTACTCTAATATACCCTCAAAAGGTTGAGAGTTTATAGGTCAAGGAAGTTCGTAGCATTGGTTCAAATCCGATCAAGTTCTACCGTGCTTCATGCTTCCCTTTCTACTAGTTCCTACTAGTTCTGAAAATCATTTAAATTTAGAAGAGGATTTTAATTAATTAACAGAATTACATTTTGGTTACTTTTCTCTTTGTGTACAAAAATTAATTCAACAGGAATATGTGTCAAAGCAAATGTCAAATGATAAGCTACAGCTTTTTGAAAAGTTCTAGAATGTTAAAAGTCAAACCCCTAACTTGAGAGAAGGTCTCGGGTTTGGTACTATAGGACCAATAGCTGACTCAAGATTTTTCATGGTTGTTACTAGTAGATTGGAAGAGAATTACCTCGATGTAAATGATGACTCTCAAAATCAGTTAATAGGTGATGCCCCACCAAAAATTGAAGAAAAAATTAATTTAACAGTGGATGAAGTAAAAGAAATCAGTCTTAGGACTGAGGAGCATCCCCGACCAACCTTCATAAGTTTCTTACTCAATGAAGAAGAATCCACAAAATTAATAAAAATGTTGTCATAATTTAAAGATTGCTTCGTTTGGAGCTATGATGAGATGTCAAGACTATCAACATAAGTAGCAGTTCATATGCTCGGGGTAGACAAAGTTATGACCCATATAAAATAAGCTCTCAAAAGAATGCGCCTCGAGATAGAGAAATAAGTCATTACTGAGGTGAAGAAATTAAAAGATGCTAAGTTTGTAAGAGAAGAGCAATACCCCACATGGTTAGTAATATTGTACCGGTTAAAAAGAAAAATGGAGAAATTTGTGTTTGTGTCGACTTCAAGAATTTAAGAAAAGCATGTCGAAAGGATGAGTTTCTGTTTCCAATGCCAGAATTAATGGTGGACATTGCATCGACACATGAAATTTTCTCTTTCATGGATCGATTGTTAGGATAGAACCAAATTAAAATGGCTCCAGAAGATGCTGCACTTATGGCCTTTAGAACACCGATTGGGATCTATTGCTACATTGTGATTTCATTCGGATTGAAGAATGCTGGAGCAACATATCAACATGCAATGATGAAGATCTTTGACGACCTCGTTCACAACCTAGTGGAGTGCAACGTGGATTGTTTAGCTATAAAAAACAAATAGAAAATAGACCATTTATATAATTTGAGGATCGTGTTCGAACAATTAAGACAATATAGTCCAAAGATAAATCCTTAAAATATGCCTTAGGGGTCACCTCTGGATTGTTTTAGGATTTTTTGTCCATCATTAGGGAATCAAGATCGACCGGATAAGATTAAAGCTATCTTGGAAATGCCTCCTCCCAAAACTTTGAAACAACTATGTTCCTTTCAAGGTCAAGGAAAATTGGCCCTTTCAAGGAAAATTGGCATATCTGAGATACTTTATTTATAATCTCTAAGGTAGGTGTCATACCTTCTAGGCATCAGTTAAAAAAGACGTAATATTCATTTAGGAAGAAAAATGTCAGCAAGCCTTTGAGGCCCTTATTGAATGACACCTTTTTTGGCAGCCCCTTTCCCATGAAAATCGTTGATACATTACACCACAACCTTAGAAGACTCTCTCAGAGCCCTGTTGGCTTAGGTCAATGACGAGGGTAAGGAAAATACACTCTCCTACTTAATTCAATGTCTAATACTGATGGAAGTAAAGTATACACCTATTGAGAAGCATTTTCTAGATTTAATTTTCATCGCCCAAAAGCTTAGGCATCACATGCTTTCTCATAAGATTACCCTTATTTCGTAAGTTAATCCATTACAATATTTTGTGGCCCGACCAACACTTTCTGAAAGTTTAGCAAGGTGGTCGATGATTTAATTACAATTCGATATAAGTTTTGTTCCCCTCTGCGCTATGGGAAAAATTTTAATAGATTTTTTCACAGCACAGCCACTTCCAACTGGTCCCCCACTCTATGATGAATTACTAGAAGAGCAGATACTATAAGTAGAACTGTCTAGTGTCAGACATCAGAAAATGTACTTCGATGGGGCTTCATCAACAAAAAAATACAATGGATCAAAAATAGTTATACCACGCAAAGCAAGAATTGGACTAAATTTCATCACACTAGATAAGAGCATGTTCAGAATCTCTTACCACTTGATAAATTCATGCACAAACAACAAAGTATAATATGAAAATTTGATCAATGAACTGGAATTGGAAATCTCAATGGATATAACAGAGATTGCTATCTATGGTGACTCACAATTCATTATCCAAAAGTTGCGGGACAATACAAGATTTTAAAGCTAAGACTAGCAGAATACCACTGGTACAAAATGAAGCTGCCTGAAAGATTCCCAACGTGACTCTATAACAGTTTCCTCGAGGAAAAAATGCCCATGCCGATGCTCTAGCGAAACTTACCAAGGAACTGACATGTCCACTAGAGGATTCCATCGACATTATAGTTTAAGGATGATAAGTTTTATCACGGATCGACCTTGAAAACTTACACAAACTCAAAAAAGAAGAAGGAATGATGATTGCAGTTGTTGACATTAATGAAGATTGGTATAAGCCATTTATAGAATATTTGCAAAATGGAAGTTGTCAGAAGACAAGTTTGAGGCATACAACATCATGAGAAGAGCTATGTCATATGCTCTCGTGGGTGATGTCCTTTACAAAAGATAGTTCGATCAGATGTGGTTGCAATGTTTGAGTAGAGCCGAAGCACAGATTATTGTCAAAGAAGTACATGTCAGAGTGTGTGGTGCTCACCAGTCAGGGTCGAAATGAAAATGAAGACTAAGAGACTCATATATTATTGGCCAGCGATGATATTCAATTGCATGGATACAATAAGAAGGTGTCACTTTTGCCAAGTGCATGGGGTGGTCTTACACAAACCTCCGAATGTGCTACACCCAACATTTGCCTCGTGGTCACTCGAGTGTTGGGGCATAGACATAATAGGTCCAATGGAACCTCCATCCTATGAGGGACATAGATTTATTCTTGCCTCTACGGACTTCTTCTCTAAGTGGGCAGAGGCAGTGCTGTTACAAGAGGTTACAACACCCCATGTTCTGCAATTTTTCAAAAGCTAGATTTTCTACCATTTTGGTGTACTACATAGTGTGATTTCTGACTACGGGATAGCCTTCAAGAGCACAAAGATCAACAACTTCGTCAAAAGACAAGGTATAGACGAGAGATACTATGCGATTTACTATCCCAGGGTAAATGGACGCTTAAGCAAATTTAAAAGAAAACATTGGAGAAAAACAAAAGAGATTGGCATAACAAACTATTAAAAGCTTTGTGGGCATAACAAAAGAGATCGACATTCCAAATGTGCCTAATTGCTTCCTAGTCACTTATGACTCATTAAAACATTTTTTCTAATTTTTCTAAGTAAAAAAATAAATTTCTAAAGGCTTAAAAGGTATTTTTTTTATATTTTTTCATTAAAATAATTATAATAAATAAATTAAAAATCATAAAATATAAAATTTGTTTCTCTGAGTTATTTGGACTTGGAGAGGTTTAATAAAAATATAAAAATATTTTTTGCAAATAAAACAACTTTGTCATTTAAATTAAATCATAAAAATCTATAAATAATTAAATTAAAAATTTGATTCAAAAAAATCACGAGGCTCAGCCTATGTGTTTCTCTGACATAAGGAAACCTTTAATAATTTTTCCATAAACCAAAAACTTATTTTTGATTAATTAAATAAATTGATTTAGAAAATCCTATTTTCTAAAATAATAATTATTTAAATTAAAATTTGAAGACCACATTTTTCTCCTGTGATTTTTTAATTACTCTATGGATAGGGTACTCTAAAATCTCTTAAGTCATTTGAGTTGGGCTTAATGAGTTATGAGGTGAAGAGCACCAAGGTTAAAGTGGTCATTTTGGATTTTGGTTCCTTAGTCAAAATTTAGGATTAACCAAAGAGAAAATGGGTAATTTTGATTCTAATGAATATTTTTAATTGATTGAAACATAATGGGTAAAAGGTAGAAACCAACTTGCCTCTTTCCATGATAAGAATAAAATTATAAATTTTCTAAACTATCTGAATTTGGAACTTAAACAAAGTAAAAAGGTTTCTAAGTGTGGGCTTAAGCTAAGAAGATGATGTTTCACTTATGATGAAGTCCACAATTAATGATGATCTGACTCCTTTTAATTAGAGTCCACATCACCTAAATAAAAATTTTAACACTTGTCAGTCTTTCTCCCATTAGACTTATTAAAGGGCTTATTATAGATCTAGGCTTGATATTTCACTCATTTGATAGGATTTAGAGAATAAAATGATTGATGATTGGCACTACAAGCCCAACTTTAGTTATGGGTACAAAAGTCTTTAATGACTGAAACTTGCCTTAGGGGCATTCACCTGCCTAACTTTTAACGAAAGTATCAACTGTATAATTGAGTACCCTATCCTTGGGACAATTAAAATGTCAAAGTTTACCGAGTAATGGAGTAATTTTAATTTGACCTGGGATGATTAGTAGAATAATATGATAAGTTCAAATATGATAAGTTCAAAATGAAATCAAATGTTTTAAGTGATATTTAAGGCAGTTCGGGGTCATTCTCTGAGAACTATAGAATCTTCTGAATATTTTGAAGGAAAAATTACACTTACTATATTTTGTTCTAAAGTCATCCATTAAGATCTTCTAGGACACAATAAGTCATAGTTTGGAGTCTGTTAGATACACCTTCATCTACTCTTGCAACTTATTTAAATTTTTGCAAAATTATATACATGTTGCAAAAGCTAATGTTTTAGTGGGAATGCCAAGAAAATGATAGGTACGCTTTTATAGTTTTATTTATATCCAATCATTTTAATTTCACAGCAAAATATCATATTTGCCTGGATGTCCACTTTACTTTTCTTGCAAAATAAAAATAATTTTTTTTCAAAAAAGTTAGTCAACATTTCCAAAAACTAAAACAAAATGATTCAAAGGTAATCATAAATCCTTTGAAATTTCACTGAACATAAATCAACCCTTTGAATTTATGGGAGTCCCTCAGAGGAGGTAACCTATGGTTGCTAATGAGATATCTCTAGTTTAGATGGGTTTCATAACTCGTTTAAGCAAAGTAAATTCAAAATAAAATGTTGATATCAAAACGAGGGAATTGTGGGATCCTAACCAGTTCATTTTACTCAAATTTAACATCCCTCATGGTATTTAAATAACCATGACCATAGGAGACATTTGATTTTAAATGAGGACTTGATACATTAGAAAACTTAAACTCGCTATGATAAGGAACTTGGAGGTAGAATTGTGGGCAGCAGGACCATCTTCAACATCAAACTATGTCTGCACCAGCTAAACCATTCCTTAGAGTTAGACAAAAAATCATAAGATTTTGAGGTTGTCAGCCTAGTGCCACATAAATCCTCAACATAACTTTAGGCCTTTGTAAAGCCTTGCTACTCATTATAAGACCTAACTCGTTTTAAGATTCTAATGTTGTCGTTCGTCATGCCTAATTCCTCACATGTACCAAGCTATTTATGTAATTATTTCACACGAATGTATGCCCTAATTATTAAAAAATTGATAGGATGAAACATGTAAATATTTCTCCTCTATATCGTAATCAAACCATAGGATAGCTTGAGAAGTTGGTGAGGTTTTGCTTAGGATCCATGACATCCCCTAGTTCTTCTTCCTTTGGATTCCAAAAATAAAAATATTCTAAATTTGAGTCATTCCCCTTTCACACATCTTTGTCTGATCTCTTTAAAAGACCTATCCTTTGAAATTCCTAAAGACAATATCTTCTATTTTTTATCGAGAGTTCTCATAAGTGACTTTGGTTATCTAAGATGCAATAAACTATAAGGCATGCCTTTATTGGAAACTTTCAAGAACCCATCTTAATATAAACCTTTTTTTAATTTTTCATATTAAATAAGGGAACTTGTTACTTATAATAAAATGGCTTTGCAAACCAGACGAATGTCAAATATTTCTTAGTTTATTTGATTGAGTCTTCACTATCTAGTCATGTGTTTATCTTTCAAGATAGATACATAGCTTGAGGTGCAGTGATCTTTCATCTAAACTTTGAAAGACATAAGATCACTTTGATTTCCTATTTGTCAAAACTATATATACACACACACACACACACACACACACACACACACACACACACACACACACACACACACACACACACACACACACACACAAACACACATACACACACACACAGATATATATATATATATATATATATATATTTAATGCCCTTCCAAAGAAGGTGTCGGGATTTCCATTCTGGCGACCGACAGCTTGCACAGGACCCCGTAAAATTGTGCCAACATAAATATTTTCCACTATAAAAAACTGCTGAGCATTGAAATGGTATCACATTTTTTTTTGTCACTTTGAAGGAGAATTAATTTATCAAGCTTGACAACAATTTAAAGATCACCTTAGGAAGTGTCTGCACCATGTGTTACTAGATTGGTTAACAATTCAAACTTTTTATTATGGATTAGTTGGATCTTTTAGATCTATAGTTGAAGCTGATGCTGGTGGATCATTGATGCCAAAACCATTCGATGAAGCATATTCTTTAATTGAAGATATGACTACTAATCTCAACTTTATTGACATTACTACGAAGTATGTGTGGTTATATTTTCAACTTTCCTTATTAATATTTATTCCTTTACAATGCCGCCAAAAAATTAACTCTGAAGCAAATAAGTGTGCAACTAATATATCTAAATATTGGGATGCTACGCAAGTATACATACTCTTATCAAGTAATATAGGACTTGTTGATTAAGCGCCGAATATTGAACCCACAAGGAGAACTAGAAATTTTTAAGAACAAATTAGATAATAAATTCTACTTTGCAAAATATTCTTACTCAAATTATAGATGTTATAATATGAATGAAAGTTTGATTCTTTTTTGTAGTTCTTGATAATTGAAAATAAAGTAAACAACTAACTAAATTTAACTATATTTTTGTAAGACAAAAGCAATAGAAAAAAATAACTTTTTCCTTATCATGAACAGTAACAACTATAAGAATTATGTTATGGAATATTCAAATTGTGTTATACCAAATATGTGTAATATTATTCTTTACCCTTATTAGAGATGTTATAAACAACATTGGGTAATTTATAGTTTGAATAGTTCTGAAGACGGGGTAGGTAGTGAAGATACTTGCTCTCACTCTAGAGTTCCCTCTTCTCCCTGCACATGAGGGCTAACATCTCATATCAAAACCTAAAATAATAAACCAAATTGGGTGGTTTTAGCCTGTCATTCTAAAGTCCTCTAGCTCTTCACCCTTCAAAGTTAATTTCTTTATTTATTTTCATTCAACCATATGAATTACATTCGCATCCACATAGTCTCATGTGGTTCTTACCATTAGTTGACTGAGACAACACCATCTCGGATCTTTCATGTTCTCACAACAATTATTAACATATTAATTGACCAAATGAAGAAGTAAATGAAGTACAAGGATTAAATAATTACAGCTTATTCTGGCATTAAAGACCAATACTTCACAAAACTTCCATCCAACACTTAATCACTTATCATTTTAAGGAAAAAGAAAAAGAAAACTACTTTGAATTCTTGGAGAAAACCCAACAATACTTACGTTTAAAAGTTGAAATCATGTAAATACACAAGAATTGTACATTAAATCTAAATGTAACCACAAATACAAAAACTTAGCTCAAAATCCTCTCCACCAAACTCTTGAAGTTCCTTTGAATCTCTTCTCTTCCTTTCTCTTACAATACTCTCTAATAACACAA
The DNA here is from genome assembly GCF_001263595.1 of Phalaenopsis equestris. Taxonomy (NCBI): domain Eukaryota; kingdom Viridiplantae; phylum Streptophyta; class Magnoliopsida; order Asparagales; family Orchidaceae; genus Phalaenopsis; species Phalaenopsis equestris. The sequence goes on from NW_018220787.1 coordinate 286,738, forward strand.
TACAACTCCTCCATTTCCTTTCTATAAAAGTATCCTAATTAATCTATGAGAACTGTAGAAAGAAGTCTCAAAGAGAGCGTGCGGCGGTGGCTAATTAAGTCCCTTGATTATTCAATCCAAGTCTTCTTTTATAATTTTTTAAAAGGAGCTTCGTTGTCTCTTCAAAAATGTGTCTACATTAAATGAATCTTCCAAGAGTTGCCACCTTTCAATAACCACTTGAAGTTATTTTTGTGTCTCTTAACCGAAAACACATTCTCACCAAGAGTTGCTTCAAATACCCCATCAACAAGTCGTCCAAAGTCATTGAATTTTGAAAAAAACTACCTCTGGCACATAAGCGCGATGTATACAACACTTATGCTCGACCTTCTCTGTTTTCCTAGCGCTTAAGTGCCTGTCCTGGGCTCATAGGCGACATAGTTCTTTTTGCACACGTTTTTTTTTTTATTTTTTCTCCAAATTTGATCCTTTAGTAAATGAGACCAATTTAGATGTATAAATCTTAATGTAAAGAAGTCTGTAAATATGAGTTCCTATCTAATTCAAAAAAAACTTGTAAATTCTCTAAATATAGAGTTTAGGCATCATATCTTCTCCACTTAAAAAGTTTTATTAAGAATAATTATGCTTACTATATTATATCCTTAACCTTAAGCTTAAGAGTTTTCTAAAATCTTATAATTTAAAAAGATCAGATATGGAACCAACTTCTGATTAGGCACTAATCGTCAACCTCTCCTCCCTATGTCAACCTTCTTTTCCTTTTTCTTTTCTATTCTTTTTCTTTTTATTTTTCTTTTTCTCTTTTTTTTCTTTTTGGTTGATGATTACAATATTTGGATAGGCCTTTAATGGGTTTGAATTCCACTCTTCCTTTCCTAAAGGGAAGGTTTTATATATATCCTTTACATAAAAATATAATTATAGTTTTGGAAATTATTTTTAAAAAAGGAAATTTAGGTACTGAAAATAAAAGTCTAATCCTCTTACATGCTTCAAAACTACACTTTCTCCTACTAAAGATAGTCACATAATATTTATCATTTCTATACTAAAATATTTTTAAATTTAAAATTTTCTTCAGTGCTATAAGTTTCAACAAAATTTTCTTACTCATTTCTATATTAAAATTTTCTTCTCTAATATAACTTCATATACATAATCATTTTTTATTCAAATGAACATCAAATTTATTTGTATCTCATTTGAGAACAAATAAAATTCAAGTTTTGAAAATTTGTTTTTCATCCCTCCAAACCATAAATATACATGTACAAAAATTAAAAAATAGGAGTATAAATTATTTGATCAAATTTTAACTTAATTTTAACATATATGAGATTCATTAAACTTCTATGCAGTGGAAGATAACATAAAATCAAATAAACACACACAAACATAAATAAAATACATTGTAGTAAATTGAAATTTTAAACAAGAAGTTAAGTGAAAGTTAGTAATATACTAAACCTTCCTACTATCTCTGGAATAAGTTCAACAAACCAACAAAATACACTAAACAACACGGTCAACACAATTACTACCACAAAAAAATATGACTACTCAACACAAATACATCACAACAGTATCTAACACAACAAATAACAACACAAACAATAACAGCAGTCTAAGCAATTACAACACATAACAAAGTAGCAGTTCAATACAACTATAACACATAAAGTTCACAATTTAAAAATTAAACTACTCAAATCAATCCTCCTCCTCCTTCTCCTCCTCCTCATCATCATCATCATCATCACTATCCCAAAAAGTAGTAGGCTCATATGAAGGGTATTATGGATATGAATGAAAAACCACAACTTTGGTCACCCCTAATAAGGCTTTTCAAAGAGGAGTGAAATTTCTCTTCACAGGTCACTATGTCTCTTCATATAACCATCAATATGATCTACATAGCTCACCAAATTAAGCACCGTATCCGCATTATAGTTGATGATATCTAGCATCCTTTACATAAATTGTGCCTGTGAATCAGAACTAGTAGACTGGCCTTGTGATGTAGATGTTTGTGAAGTAGAAGCACGAGATGTAGGAGCATCAGAACTTCTAGAAAATCCTCCTCTTCATTCAAATATAGAATGTTCTGAATAAGATTTCACATTGACACTTCTAATAGGCTTTAGAGGCTGCAGAATCTCCTCCCAACTATCAAATCTAAAACCAGTAGTTGCTGTTGTAGCAAAACTAGTGATAGTCCAATAGATCAAGGATCTAATATCGATTGTGTTAAACTACGGAATACAATAGTTCAGAGTGGTTCTTTCTCTTATGACTTCACTGAGGTGATTGGTAAGGAGTAGACAAGCTGAAATAAAATAGTGCCATGTATTTGTCATGGCATTAAGCTTTGAAGCGGAAAAATTTACTCTCCTTTCATTTGTTATTCTTTATATCCCCTTCTCCGTAGTCAATGATAATATAATCTCATCTAACTCATCCTTGGTCAGATTATAATTTTAATAAAAACACAATAAACTTGAGGGAAGCTTGTAAAACAAATTTATTACCTGATGGGGAAAAGCTACCAATTTTCCTCTGACAATAACTTGATCTTCCTCTGTCTTAGAGAGATTAGCATAGAACTCTCAAACCATAGAAATTACAACTATAGCAAAATAACAACAGAATTGTTCCCATTACTACATATTCAATTGCCCCACCCAAATTTCTGAAGCAACACTCAGGAATCAATTTTCTTGATTGCATTGCTTTCAGTATATCTATCCTCTATCCTGAGCTTTCGAACTAACAAATTTATAGGAATTGAAGTTCGAATTACACTTTCTCCTCTTCATTTTTAGTTTCATTATTAAAATCAAATAAAATTCACAATAAATCCTAATCTCAAATTTAAATCACTAAACATAACTTCCAAAAGTTTAAACTATCATTTCCATGTATATTCCATAAATTTTTCATAAATTTTCACTATGAATAGTGATTTTTGGATAAATCCCAAATGCACTTAACATATATGGTGAAAATAAAAAATTTTAACATGGAAGTGATTCTCTCACTTTGAGAAGATGAAATATAGTAAATTTAGCTTAATTCTGCCAAGTAATCTACACTTTAGAAGGAGCCCTGGGTACAAAAATTGTGAAGTCTCAAGGAAGAAGGTGACAGTCGGGGCAGAAATGGTGTTTTCAGCTCAAATTTTCACTTTTAACCTTTCACGAACTATTTTAAGTGATTTGACGCTTCAACACGACAAGTTTGGCACTTAGGTGCCTACCTCTCGGGTAACCAGTGTTTAAGCATGGTGTCGTGGCGCTTAGGTGCCAAGGCAAGAAATTCTGATATTTTTTATTTTTAAATGAAATGCACATCTAGCCTAAGTCAACAACCCCTAAATGGTCTTATAAATATCAATAGTTATTTTCTTATCCTTCAATACTCCTCTTTCTAAAAATTCACCAATTTTCATAAATTCAATTTAACACAAAATAACACAAAATTTTACACACACAAACAAATACTTCATTAATTCACAAACAAATACAAACACTTGCGATACATATTTTCTCCATCTGAAGAATCTTGGATGAGATAACTCCTAAACGTATTTTTCAAATGCTAAACAAACTTAACATAAAAACACCAAAAATAAACTTAACACTACCATCAAGACACCTAAAACAACAAACACTAACATCAACAAACAACTAGACTTTTAGAACTTAATTCCATTCTCCTTGAGGTGGAACATATTACGGCCTTTAATTTGTTTCTCTTGGGTAATTTGGAACATAAATCTGATAGAACAGACAGTGGTGAACAGCTCTAGTTGAGTATTCCTCAATCCATTTATTTTTCAAGTACATCGTCTTGTCCACTTCTTCGATAAAACTTATATGGCTAAATTGCATCTTAAGTTGCCACCCTATATTCTCTAAATGTGCATTAGTCTCATGCACTTTTGCTTTGATTGAAGCCACATCAGCCTTAATCTTTGTGATCTTCTCTGATACTCCTTATATACTAAAGGCTAGGAATTCAGTATATAATTCTTGCTCTATTTGACTGACGAACTTTTTCTTCATGGATTCATCTTTCTTATTCATTTAAATCTCCAAAGAAGACATTTTTGTAAGTTCTCACACTCTTCAATTAGACTTTAGGATGAAAATTTGAAGTAGGGGTGAAAATTCTCTCCATTACATACTATTTATAGGCCTTGGATGAAACCTCGACCCACTACACACCTTCTCAAAACACTAAATCACATTTAAACACAATAAACCACATTTAATTCTTCTAGAAACTTAATTTAGCATGTTTTGTTAACTACGACGCTTAAGCACTGAATGTTGGCGCTTAAGCGTCGGTGCTTAATTTAGCACAGGTCAGCTTAACGTCTAAAATTACATTCTAAAACATCTAAGTCATCAATTAACGTATTATAATCATCACTTCATCATTATATATTCAAAATACTACAACATTTTTCTTAATCAAATACAACAACATAACATTTAAAACAACAACACAATGATAACTATTGGTTTCCTCCAACAGAGCACTTGGTTTAACATCGTTAGCCCGACCTAACCAGTGCTTATTCCGGTTTACCCAAAAACATAAGTTCATTTAATTTAAGTTGATCACTTAAAAAATACAGTTTCAGTCTTTGACCATTCACTTTGAATACTTTCTCAGTTTTAGGATCTTTGATATCAACGACTCCATATTGATAAAATTTTATCACAACAAATGGACCCATCCACATGGCCTTAAGTTTTATTGGAAATAATCTTAATCTTTCCTTATATAACAAAACTTGTTGCCCTGGTTCAAAATTTTTAATAAGAATCCTTCGATCACGCCACATCTTCATCTTTTCATCATAAATTTTAGCACTCTCCAAAGATTCATTCCTTATCTCATTAAGCTCATTTAATTGTAATAGTATTTTCTCACTAACATCCTTTAAATTGTAATTGAATTGCTTAATATCCCAGTATGTTTTATGCTCAAGTTCAACTAGTAAATGACAAGCTTTCTCAAATATTAGCTTATATGCGAACATTCCTATAAGAGTTCTATATGCAGTCCTATCAGCCCACAAAGCGTAATCGAGTTTGACTAACCAATCCATTTTTGTTGGATTCCTAGATTTTTTTAAAAATACTTTTAATTTCACAGTGGGATAATTCAGTCAAACCACTTGTGTGAGGATGATAAGCGGTAACAATCTGATGGTTGATGTGATATTTCTTTCATAATTTCTTCATTTTTTCATTTTTAAATAGACATCCCTCGTTAGTTATGATCACTCTCGGTATCCAAAATCTACAAAATATGTTCGTTTTTAAAAATTTTGCAATACTTTAGGCATCACATCGAGGTAAAGCAATAACATCTACCCAGTTCGATACATAATCTACTGCTAACAATGTATATAAATTTTTGAAAGATAGTACAAATTTTCCCACGAAACCTAATCCCCAAATATCAAATATGTCAACTTCCAACACATAATTGAGGGGCATCTCATTTCTCCAATAAATAATGCCTTCTTTGACATCGATTAGAAGTTTTGATATAAGCATTAACATCTTTAATGATTGTAGGCCAATAAAATCCATATTCCAAAATTTTGTATTCTGATTTATCAATACCAAAATATCCCCAAAAATCAAAATTATGACATATTTAGATAATTTCATAATTTTCTTGAAAAGACACACATCTTTGAATAATTAAAATGTTTCCTTGATTATATAAAACAGGGTCACCCCAAAAATAATTCTTAGCTTCAGAAAAAAATTTTGTCTTTAATAATATGTCAAACCATATGGTATAATATCACTGCAAATAAAGTTCACAATGTCAGCATACCATGTAACACTCCACTCATTAATATTGAAAAAATTTTCATCTAGAAAGTACTCATTAGATTCATTTTCAAAATAGAGTGATTTATCTAATTCAAGCCTAGACAGATGATGAGTAATTTGATTATGGGCTCCCTTCTTATCTACTATTTCAAAGTCAAATTCTTTCATCAGAAGAATCCATCTTATCAGTCATGGTATAACATCCTTTTTTTTCATTAAATATTTATTAGCAAATTTATTTATTTGCACAAAACATTTTGTTCCAATTAAGTATGATCTGAATTTATAAAAAAAATAAACTATTGCTAATAATTCTTTCTCAGTTTTGGTATAATTAATTTGAGCTTCATTAAAAGTTCTACTAGCATAGTAAAATTTTTTAAAAATCTTATCCTTTTTTGTCCTAAAAGAGCTCCAATAGCATAATCACTAGATTCGACATTAATTCAAATTATTTTTCCCAATCTGGTAAAACAATAATTGGTGTAGAGACTACTTTTTCTTTGAATAGCTCAAAAATTTTATAGACACTCCTCATCAAAATTAAATTTTACATCTTTTTCGAGTAAATGGCGTAGAGGCATAGCAACATTTGAAAAGTCTTTAATATATCAAATGTAGAATCTAGTATTTCCTAAAAAACTTCTAATTTCTCTCACATTTATTAGGTGAGGTCCTAAAACAATCACTTGAATTTTAGCAGGATCTACTTCTGTACTATTTTATGATATATGATGTCCTAAAACAATTCCTCCTGCTACCTTAAATTGACATTTTTCCCAATTAAGGACAAAATTTGTTTCTTCACAGCGCTTAAGAAGTCTTAATAAATGTTCTAAACATGATTCAAATGAAGCTCCAAACACTAAAAAATCATTAAAAAAAATGTCAAATCCTTTTTCAGTTAAATCTAAGAAAATAACTATCATACATCTTTGAAATGTAGCAAGGGCATTACATAAAATCTAAAGGGTGTTGTTCTAAATGCAAATATACCATAAGGACTGGTAAAAGTTGGTTTCTCTTTATCCTCAGGAGCTATTTGTATTTGGTGATAACCAGTATATCCATCCAGAAGATAAAATTTTTTACGCTTAAAAGTATTTATGCCCAATTTTTTACGCTCAGCTAGTCTATCTAACATTTGATCTAGAAAGGGTAGTGAAAAATGAACTTTCCTAGTGGCGAGATTTAAATTTATATAATCTATGTGTATTCTCAACCCTATAACTTGTCTTTTTGGTATTTATGTTCATTCATAGTCACTGTCACTCCTCCTTTTTTAGGAACACAGTGAATTTGACTAACACATGCACTATTTAAAATATAATAGATAATTCTAAAATCTAACCACTTTAAAATTTCTTTCTTAACCATTTCTTTCATAATAGCATTAAATCTCCTTTGAGGACCAGCCCTAGGTTTGCAGTTCTCTTCCATATGAATTTTATGCATACAAATTGAAGGATTGATTCCTTTAATATCAGCAATTGTTCAACCAAAGGCTTTCTTATAATTCTTTAAGGTTTTCATAAAACTATCTTCTACTTCAATAGTTAAATTTTAGGAAATTATAACCAGTAATGCTGAATAATCACCTAAAAAGGCATATTTTAAATGTTTAGGAATTAACTTCAACTCTTGTTCAGGAGGTTTTTCAATCAATGGACAAAAAGACTTATCTTTTTTTGTCGCGTCAAAAAATTCAAAAATCTCTCAAACATAATTTGAATCTTCCTTATAATGGTATAAGGTTAGTGCTTGCACCTAAATCACGTAAAGCTTATAATGGTATAAGGTTAGTGCTTGCACCTAAATCACGTAAAGCTTTTCCATAAAATCGATTTGCTATTGCATATGGAATTATGAAGCTATCAGGTTCTTTAAGATTTTAGGAAGCTTTTTCATAGTTATAGCAGTGCTCTCCTCACTAAGTGCAACAGTTTATTTATCTTTGAACTTCATTTTCTATTAAGAATATCCTTCATAAACTTCACATAGCTTCGCATTTGTTCTAAGGCTTCAGCATAAGGAATGTTAAGCGTAAGCTTTTTGAAGATTTCCAAATTTTGTTCATAAAGGCTCTAAGGAAATGGAGGTAGTGGTTTTTTAAAGACAATTTTTAATGGAGAAATATTTCTCTCTAAACCTTTTAAAGCGTCCTCTTTAGGCTCTTCAATTTCTTCTTTCTATTTCAATCTCTTTTTTAACTCTACCTTCCTACGATCTTCCGCTTCTAAGTTGAACGGCTTTTACTTTCTCTTTATTTTGGTCTTTTGGATTTACTTATGTATTACTAGGAAGTGTTCCTTGGGATCTATTACTTAATGAATTGGCTACTTGTCTCAATTGATTCTCAATATTTCAAATTTTAGCGTTTTGACTTTGTAACTAAATTCCCATTTGTAATACCACTTTTCCATAGAAAACTCTTTCTCTTTAAATTATGGATTACTTTAAAACTTGGAGGATAAGTAGGTCTTTAATTATTACTACCATGGTTGTTTAGGTTTCCCAATGAGTTTACTTAGTTGTTTTACCATTGCTGATTATTACCACTCAAAGTATTATTCCATTTAAAATTAGGATGAATTTTCCAGCCTGGGTTATAATAGTTTGAATATGGGTCTTGTCTCAATTGATTCTCAATATTTCAAATTTTAGCGTTTTGACTTTGTAACTAAATTCCCATTTGTAATACCACTTTTCCATAGAAAACTCTTTCTCTTTAAATTATGGATTACTTTAAAACTTGGAGGATAAGTAGGTCTTTAATTATTACTACCATGGTTGTTTAGGTTTCCCAATGAGTTTACTTAGTTGTTTTACCATTGCTGATTATTACCACTCAAAGTATTATTCCATTTAAAATTAGGATGAATTTTCCAGCCTGGGTTATAATAGTTTGAATATGGGTTATTTAGCTTATTATTTATGTCATTAAAAATTTGTAATGATGTTTGAGAATCTACCATTTAGCCTAATGAATTCTCTTCAATCTTTAGAATTTATTGAGAAAAATTCTTTCCAAATTGGTCTAATGATGTGATGTTAAATTATAGTTGTGTAAAATCTATAATGTGGACTCCGCTTTACAACAGTGCAAAAAACTTGAAGTTGTATTTTATGAATAATAACATTCAGCACCTAATGCTGGTATTCTAAGCAACTATACGTGTCGTTATTAAGTAATATAAGACTTTCTTTTTAAGTCCTAAATATCGATCCCACGGGGAAGGTTTAAATTTGATATGATAAATTAATTATGAAAATCACAAAAATCAAACGAAATTACTATCACTAAATTTAAATGTTTAAAGTACTATCAAAGCTAAAATATTAAGTACTAGCAGAATTTAAAAACAAAGTTTAAAATTAACATCTACTAAACTATGTTTATGTGATGAAGTTTTCTTATATGAAAAAGCATCTTTCCCACTACAATGAGCCTTTTGGTGAAATGAGATGAGATAAATGGTTTTGATTTGTATTGTGCCAAATATGAGTAATTTTAATTCCCTACCATGATTGAGTGTTTAAGAAAACTGTTGGCTAATCTTAAGTTTAGTCCCTAAATCTGTGGCTAGGTTAGGAGGATACTGGCTCCCACTTCAGAGCTCCCACTTCCCTTCCCCTGAAGACTAACTCTAGCTTTAATTTTTAAACACTAATATCAAATTGGGGATTTTTAGTCTGTCACTCTAGAATTCTCTAATTCTACACCCAACAAACTATTTTTCCCTATTTATTTGCACTTAATTCCATGAACGAAATACTCCTTCATGGACTTAAATGTGATTCTCACTCTGTTGTAGAACTCATACTCAATTTCTCAGATTATATGTTTCACAACATATTTTTAACAATTCAATTGGCAAGATAAAAAAGTAAATTAAGAGAGGAGTTGAAAAACCATCACAATTTATTTTAAGTTTTAACATTGACACATCCAAATTATCTCTTCAAATTATCTCTTCATTACACATCCAAATTATCTCTTCATTTTACCATATATTAGAGTAGAGACAAAGATAAAAGAAACTACTCAGACGTCATGAGAAAGATAAAATAAAAGACAAATTTCATATATCAAAGAAAGTTCATACAAAAATAATAAACAAACAACACTTATCCGGAACTCTTTCTCAAAGCAAATCCTTTGTAGTCTTTCCTTAGAAATGCAAGAAGAAGAAATCTCTCACTTTTCTACACTTCTCTTCCTCTCCAACACTTCTTAGAGAAGAATTCACAATTAAACTCACCACAAAAACTCAAAACTATAAAGACAATAAGTAACTAATTATGTGGAATGGTGTGGAATGTAGGGGTGCAAAGAAGAAAACATAGTGAGTGGAAGAATGCAAATTGGTGTGAGGGAGGGTTTATGATCAAATTTCATCCCTAAATAAAGGCTAGGGCCGGTTCTCCAATAGGTGCATCCAAAAACTCTTCAAAAAATATCCTACATTTTTGGTGTATCGAAATCTGCCAAATTTAAATTTTACTTGTCCTCAAGTAACTCCTTTACTACATAAAAATATGACTCATGGTAAACTTTTTAACTTCTAGATTTTCATATCTTAGTTCACTAAATGTAATAGCATCACTTAAGAAAAATTCAAAATAACTCTAGTTAACATTAATGGTTAAAGAATATTTAACAGTCAAGTAAAATATTTTTTATTTTCTATTTTTTTTAAGGAAAATTGCAAATTATTCTTATTAAAGCCACTTAGAGTACTCTTATGAAAAATAACTTCATGAAACTTTACTAGTAAATCATCTAATAGATAAATATAAGTTTAGAAAATGTAGCTAAGCCTTCTTCTTTAAGATGATTCAAGTGAAGCCAATTTTTAATTAAGCATCTCCTCAAGCTTCTCCTCACAACTTTTCTTTTCCTTTATTTTTATTTTTCAGGATCATTTTCAATCCTTTTTCAATTCCTTCTTTTCTTTTTTTTTGAGTATCAATTTCAATCCCTTTTCTTTTCTTTCTTTTTTTTATGGGAATTACTATATTTAGATAGCTTTTAATAATTTTGAACTTCACTATCCTCTTCTTAACGTTAAAAAACTATCATAGTCCTTCACTTTATATATTTATATTAGCTTTAAAAATTTTTCTTAAAATTTTAATTTTTTCTACTTACATGAATCTCTAAGATTTTTAATACTTCAAAAATACAAATTCCTTTACTTGAAATAGAGAAACATAGTGTTATTCTATCATACCAAATATCTTAATCTCTAAAATTAACCTTTATCATTTAAAATTTTTTACTTAAATTTACTATGTATTTAGAAACATAGATGTAGTTATCTAAAGTTACCCTCTAATTCCAAAGGTCATGTTAAATGTTTTTTAATATTTAGAAAATATAACTAATTGAGGACAAATAAAATTAAGTCTCTCGTCGGTAAAAGTAACTTTTTTCTTTCCTTCCCCCCAAAAAGTAAATTTTTAAAAGGTTTTAAATGAAGAACTCAAAAGTTAAGGGTGGAAGAAAACATTTAATACATAAAGAAAAGACATACCTGTTGAAGGTTCTTATTTGAAACTTGACTCTGAAATATTGCAGGTGCTATTATAAAAAGCTACAAGACTTAAAACATTAAATAGTACATAATACATATAAAAATATGATGAGAATGTTTTAACTACAAATATATCTAACAAAGTACTGAAAACTATTAACTTCCAGTAGTTTGACAAATCTACGGTGCACAATACAACATAACATTTAAAATAAAGTGTTACAGTCCACAAAAAAATAGTTTCAACAATAAAGTACAACTAAATATAAAATAAAAAAAAGGGTATCACACATATCATCAATCATCGTCTTCTTCTTCTTCTTCTTCTACATCCAAATTTTGCTGTTGATATGGAGTAAAAATAGGATGAGTAGGAAACTTAACTGAGTGTTCACCCTTCATGAATCTGACTATTGCCTCATCATAAGCAGTATCATATTTGAACTTCTATCTAATTAAATCGTCATTATGATCATGTCTGGCATCCAAACTTTCAATTTTATTATCCATTCTTAAGATATCTCCCTTTTGGATCATCATCTGCTCCATTAATTCTTTGATAGTAGGGGTACTAGAAGTACTAGAAGTAGAAGGAATATACTTGGTCCTACTTCCATATCTCCAGTCAACATGAGATTCGTATGTCTATATATTAGCATGCCCAATAGGTTTTAGAGGTTCAATCCTCTCTTCATTTGCTCTATAATCAGCTTTTGCCCATTAACATAGTGTAAAGATTAGGGTAAGGTGTGCTAAACCTACAGAAGTCTCTTTAAAAGCAATAGATCGAGTGTTCCTATAAAAAATAGAGCCTACATCTGTCCTTTCCATCTACTGGATACAGAAGTTCAAGATGGTTGTATCCCTTGTTACCTCACTATGATGGTTTGTTGGTATCATTCTTCTAGAAATAAAATAGTGTTAGGCCTTAGATACTACATTTAACATAGAAAGAGGAAATTTTACCTTAACTCCATCGCTCTTCACTTTCACAGTTCCTCTTCCATCAGTAAGAAAATAAATAACTTCATCCAAGGCTTCATTTGTAGTAGAAAACAATTTGTACTGACAGCTATACACATCTTCTAACTGATAAAATTCATTAATCTTTCTTGGAGTGAACTCCACCATTTTCCTACAAACAAACACATAGCCTTCAAAAGTCTCATTGAAATTTGCATAGAACTCCATCACAACACAAATAATCACCTCGGCAGTAAAATAGCAAAAAGTCTCCCACTGCAGAACATTGAGTAATCTCTCTACTTCTCCTCCCAGATTTTTAAATCCTCAATCCGAAATCACTTTTTTAGTTGTACGTAGACTATTGAAGCAAATGTCGGCTTTGTAGTTGACAAAATTTTGATCATCAAAATCTACCTTTCTCTTTCATTTGCTCATTCTAGGTGCCATGTTTAATCTACAAAATTTGGATAAAATCTAGATAAATTCCCAAAAATTTTGAAAATCACAATGTGAAACGTTATAAACTTAAATCTACTAAGTAAGAGTTCTTCAGTAAAGGATTTTCTTAAATTCTTCCAAAAAAATCTCAAAATTTCAGAACTCGGCAATGTAAGATAAATCTTCGGTGAAAATAAAAAATTTTGTTCACAGTGCAGCTTTACCAAGAGAAGATGCAATCCAAACTTCATTTGCCTTAAAATTGCCTCAAATCTGAGCAATAACAAGCCCTAGGTGCAAAAACCAGAGGTTGAAGGTGACTCAAAGGATAAAAACGGCGTTTTACCGTTCCAATAAAAAATTTTAAGGGTGTTTAGGTCAGTTCGAGTTGAGGGCATTGTTGACACCGTCGGCGCTAGTGGCAAAAAAATCCATATTTTGGATTTTTTCAATTTTCAATTTTCTCTCAATCTACTTCAAAGTTTATTTATTCTTTTTGAACATTAATTTTCATTTTCAAATAATTAACAAACAAGTAATTTCACAAACAACACCAAACTTAATTTTATATATGAAAATACACTTTTTACAAATACAATTTTCTAATAACATTTCCACATTCTCAAAGCAAACTAAATAATAATTCAGCTTCAAAATCAAGCCACAATACTACAACGCTGACATAAAACTATACACACTTAAAGTCAATATAGTTCTAAAGAAAAGTAAGGTAAATGAAATCCACACAATCACATTAAAAACATAAATATTTTAAAAGAGTAGAGAGTCCAACTTCTTCAATTATTCTGCCTCATCTACAGTACTTTTTCCTCCTTTAATATCTCTCATAGACTGGTAATGAACATAAAAATTGTAGAAGGGTCGGTATGGGAATTGATCAGTCAAATTTTAATCAATCCATTTATTTTTACTAAACATCTGCACCAATCCTGCTTCAATTGTTCCATGATGATCAAAGTTTTTTTCCATCCTCCAAACTAGGTGATCAAAAAGGTAGTTAAGATTTCCTATTGCATTCGTAATACTCTGAAGTTATCTTTCTATTTTCTTCATTTTCTTCTTCAAAGCTATTGAAATTCTCAAAGCTATCAAAGCTATTGAAATTCCAACTTCTTGTGGCATCAATAGTGTTGAAGCATGTGATGAATGATAGAAAATACAATCTAATGTTTCATTTCCATTCCCTACATAATTTCTATCAATAGGAATCATGGGCTCCCAAGGTAATAAAATTGTTTGCCAACTTTCATATGGAACTTGATATTGACTACAAAGTAGGAAAATTGTAGAAGGATTCCCAAGTCCATATGTTGGACCATTTATAATAATACGCATAAAAAATTTGAAAATAATTAACCCCAAGTCAATGGGGTTTTCCATTTGAATGCAATAGTTTAAAATGGCGCTTTCTCTTGTAACTCTACTAATTTTCATTGTAGGGAGTAATTTTGTGGATATGAAGAGATGCCATTGTTTTGAAATTGTATTAAGCAGTGAAGCATAGAAACTAATGTATCCCTCATCTTCGATTTTCCAATTATCAATTTCATCCATCAAAAAATTATATACTTCTTGCATCATATCTTTCATTGGGATAAAATTTGTATAATGACAGATTGGAACATTTTCTATCATTTATAAATCATTAGTTGGTATAGCCTTACCTCGAACGAAGATGAATCCTTGGGTAATTCCATGTAAGTTAGCATAAAACTCCTTTACTGCAGGTAGTACAGTTGCAGCAGTACTGTAGCACAGAACTTCCCAACACCTCTGCACAATGATTTTCTCAATCTATAAACTTGGATTACTCATTCCATTGTTGACAAAGCCTTTGTCCTTGATAATTCTCTTCTTCATGATGACTTTAACATAATCGTCAAAATTGATAAACTTTCTTCTATTAAAAACTCCATACCTTGAAGTATTTCTTGAATTGGAAGCCATAGAATTTGAAATTAGGAAGTTAGAATTTGAAATTAGGAAGTTTGAAATTAGGAAGTTTTTGGACGTCCAAGTCAATTTTTAGGATTTTAAAAACACCTCTTGACAGTTATTGTAGAGCAAAATGTTGCCAAAGTCAGCTAAATTCACTCTGCACGTGGAAAACTACTCGGGACACCATCGGCGCTCCCGATGGTGCTGCCGGCGCCATGGTTCATTAGGCGGGCGCCGTCGGTGCCAGAGGCCATATTCGATTCTTAAATTTTTTTGTTCAATTTGATTGCAAATTTTCCTCCAATACCAATATTTATCCTAGTTTATGATATATATATTTTTGCAAGTCTTAAAAATACTATTATTTCTTAATATATAAATACACTTCCAAAAGCTCTTAATTCATTAAAACATAAACAAAGGTTACAAAGTATTGCGATTAGAAACTCCCCAGATTAAACACCTAATCTAATAAAAGGAAGAGATGCAAGGTCTCCTTTCAAAAGTAAAACTGAAGGAGGGGTGGGGCTTTTACAGATTAGTGGTTCCTCAAAGTTGATGGCAAGCTTGTCAAGCAAATTTGCTGGTCTATTTTCTTCTCTATCTGTATGGGAAAAAAAGATTATTTGTCCCAAACCCATTCTTTTAATATTTTCAAAGCAACATTTTAGAAACTATGGAGCATGTGTCCTCCCCTCAAGAATGTTGATTAAAATATGGGAATCATATTCTACAATTAAATATCTAAAACCACACTTTTGTGCCATTAAGATTGCCTAAAAGACTGCTTGAGTTTCAGTATCCAAAGGGTCCTCAACCCATGTTGGAGAAAGTAAGTAAAGCAAATTGTCACCCTTTTCATATCTGAACACTCCTCCAACCCCAACATTTGGAGCAGAAAGCTACCATCTGTGTTTACTTTTACCCACCCATTTCGAGGGCAAATCCACTGAATTAGTTCATAAGAGATTTTTCTAGGCTTGTTCGTGGTAGAGTAGTAGAGAATATCTGGTAGTTTCTTATGACAAGGAAGTTTCTGCAGATAACTGTAACAGTTGGTGGCAATGGCAGCAGCTTCCAACTTGGCTTCCTCATAATTGCTCTTCTTTCTAGCCATTCCAACAAACCAAGCTGTAATATAAAGTAAAGGGGGTAAAGATTGGGCCTGCTAATCCTTCTAACACAAAGAAAAGTCATGCCAAGAAAGCATGATGGTATTTAACTTCAATTTTGGCAACATAAGGCTCCAAACTTGCTGAACAACAGTATAGTTAAAAAACAGATGCTGAAGAGATTCCTCCTGTGATCTACATAAAATACACCTGGATGGGCCCCTCAATCCTTTCAATTTATCCTTTCAATTTCAATATATCATCAATCCTTTCAATTTCAATATATCATTTGTGGGAAGGAAACCATGGAAAAGTCTCCAAGAGAACAAAGAGATTGAGGGGGGCAAAAATTTTCTCCAAGCTATTTTACCCCAAGGGACCTCCTACTGAGGGAAAAGATGGCTGCTAACCAAGTCTGAGAAATGTTCTTTTTCACAATTAGTTTGTCTTTCTTAGAATAATCAATTGAAATTTTCAAAACTTTATGAAGTTTAATATTACCAAGATTGTTTTGTAGAGCCTGTTAGTTCCAATTGCCATCTGTCTATAAATCTGCCACCTGAGTAGATAGATCAATAGAAGATAGAGATCGAGGAGTAATTTTGCCTTCTCCAGTCCAATTGTCCATCCACTATTTAATCTTGTTTTCCCCCACTTCCCAAATGAAAGGAATTTCAGCCTTGGAACTCACTATCAACATGTTTTTCCAGGTCCTTGAGTCTCCCAATTTCCTAGAAACAAGGGAGGGGTGCATCTCCTTGTAGTATTTTCCTTTCATAAATTTAGCCCAAGGAAAGGTCTGTGCTCTAAACACGATCCAAAGTTTGCAAAAATTAATTTGTATAATCTGTTGAAAGCTTTTAAAACCCAGTCCACCAGCTCTAGTGTTGTTGCAGATCTTCTGCCATCTAACCCAGTGTGCTTGCTTTCTCTGTCCAGCCTAATGGAATCTATTAAATATTCTTTTAAGAGTTGACTGGATTGATTTCTTCATGACAGATACCTGGGATAGATAGAAAGGAGGAGCAGCCAAAAAACTTTTTAGAGGAGTGATTCTATCTCCATTAGAAAGGAAGGAGTTAGACCAATAATTAAGTTTATCCTAAATTTTTAATACAATATCATCAAATTAAATTTGTCTAGTTCTTCCTTTTAACAACAAAGTGCCCAATAATTTTAATGGGAGGGAGCTAGTGTAGAAACCAGTCAGGTCAGATATCCAGTGCTTAATCTCAGGCTTGACCCTTTTGTTGAAAACAGTTTAACATTTCTGGGTTTTTAAATGCATCCCTGAGTAGCCATGAAACTTTTTTATACATTGAAAAATCAATTTAACTGCTGGCTTAGTGGCTTTGGCAAAAACAGTTACATCATCAGTAAAGGCTAAGTGATTAATAATAATGTTAGATTTGTGACAATATAAAGAGTGAGGTAAATTGGCCAAAAGCTGATTAAAAGCCTAGACAGGTAGTCAAAAGCATGAATAAAAATGGTGGAAGACAAAGGATCACCTTACTTAATGCATCTAGACGCATTGAAGAAACCATGAGACATGTCATCTATGAAAATGGAATATATATATGTAGTCAAAAGCAAGAATGAAAATGGTGGAAGACAAAGGATCGCCTTACTTAATGCCTCTTGATGCATTGAAGAAACCATGAGACATGCCATCTATGAAAATGGAATATATATATATATATAAGGAGATTCTAGTGTCTCCCTACATGTTAGTCTAATGAAAGGTTACAAAAATCCAAATCAGCTGGAGAACATGTTGATTCAATACAGGAATCAATAGTCCTCCCAAAAAGAAACAAACAACAATTTTCCCTTTAGGGCAATAATGTAAATCTAGAAATAGTTCAAAAAAACCCCTAAAAATAGTAGGGAAGCAACAATAAAAAAGCGGGAGAAGAGGAACATCAAATGAAGCATTACTGTCTCCATTAATCTTGATTTGCAATTCTGAAATGTGGGGCCTCAAGCATACCTCCCTGCAACAAAAACTGAAGGGTAGGGGGAGGGGTAACAGCAACTGAGAAATTGTTTGAGTTAAAACCTTGCTATGCTAGCCAATTGGTAGGCTGGTTCCCTTCCCTATATATGAAAGTGTAGATTACCTTGAGCTGTGAGGTTAGATCTCTGATTTTTTTAATCTAATATGAAAGATGTCAAGGGACTTCCTCCTCATAATTCAACATTTTAATCACTGCTGTAGAATCCACTTCTAACCATAAATTATACCAGCTAGTCATTTTGGCAATATTAAGAGCACAATAGACATCAATTACTTCTGTATATATATATTTGTGAAAGGAGCATTATTTAGCTCCCTACATGTTGATCAGTCAAAAACAGTACAAAAATTCTTAGTAAGAGGTCCCCTTGACTAAAAAGCAAAATTACAGACACACTCGTACAAAGGGAGACCCATCCAAAAAACACACTGATCATACATCAAAATGAAAAAAAAAGAAAGGGAAAAACTTTATATATATATAGTAGTGTGAGAGTACATATATATATAAATAAAATAAAAGAAACAACTGAAAGGAGCAAGAGGACAATAGGAGATCTCTATGGAGAGGGGACAGTGAGACCATGAAACTGGTTGGCAGTGATTCTAAGATGAGGGGCCTCAATGGTATCACCATGAAGTAAGAGAGCTAATGGAGTAGAGGGTCTGGTAGCAATAGATATGGAATTGGAGTGAAGGCCTTGACTAGCTAACCAATGGACAGGTTTGTTTCCTTCCCTATAAATGAAAGTGATTTGGAGGCTGAAGGTGTTTTGGATATTTCTTATCTTCTATCTCTAATGGTTGTGGTACCAAAAGGACTGATCATTAGAATCCAATAGTTTGATAAGTTGTAGATAGTCCACCTCAAGACAAACACTAAACCAATTAACTATACAAGCAAAGGTTAATGCCCAAAAGACTGTAATCAGTTCAGCCTCAAGTGCATCTCTAGCTTCAGTGAGAGCTTGAAAAATTAATAGGCATTTGTTGGAGGAGTCCCTTAAAACACATCCCACCCCAACAACCCAATCATTATAATTTCCATCAGTGTTAATCTTGATGGTGGACTGTTGTGGAGGTTTCCAATAAACCTTCTCAATTCACTAGGGTTCACTGGGTTCAGTAAGCTTGAACTTGCAGATCTTGGGGAATTTTTTATGCAGAATTTGAGGTGTTAAGTACGAGATGCAATTTCTGATCACCTTCAATTGTTGGATATCTTTACCCTCATGTTTAATATTATTTCTAGACATCCAAATAAACCAGGCAACAATAAAAGGTATTGGATCATATTTGTTTCTAGTTTAGCTATGTCAATCATCAGAAAGCTTAGACCACTTGAAATCAAATTCCTTCAAGGTGAGCATCTCAAAAAACTTTATCCATACTCCTTGAGGAAACTTACATGTGAAGAAAAGGTAGTTGAGGTTTTACTCATTTTGCAAGAAGAGATAACATCTAGAAGGCCCCCTCAAACCCATTAATTTAAGTATATCATCAGTGGGCTATAGTTTATTGAAAAATCTCAAGCGAAAGAAAGACATGGATGGGGAGAGAGATTTGTTCCATATGGTATCACCCTAAGGAACAAGTTCCTAATAGTATAGTTTAGCATAGATGGCTTTGGTAAGGATCTGATTGTTGTAGCTTTACCAAATGATTATATAATTTCTATTTTTATCAAAATTGATCTTTGATATTTGGGTAACATAAGGCTCCTGGATGATGGACTGCAATTTAGGAATGGACCATTGTTCACCATCCCAAAAGTCAGCCGCAGTAAGATGTGGGTTGAAGTCAGGCGGGGGGCACTAAGCCAATCATTAGGGCACCAATGATCTAGCCAAAAGTTAACTTTGCCAGAACCAAAGTCTCAAATGTATATATCCTCAGCAAGCTGTCTACCCTTGAGCATATTAACCCAAATTTTGGAATTCGCTAACTTCCTGGAAATGAGAGATGGATGTTGTTCCCTACAGTCCTTACCAACAATGAATTTGGCCCAAACAGAGTTTTAAGCCTTGAATTTAATCCACATCTTGCAAAAATTCACTTGAATGAGATGTTGGAGCCCTATAAATCGTATTCCTCCTATCAGGGTGGGTTTTGTTGCCTTTTGCCAAGAAGCCCAATGAGGTTATTGTCTTTGTTCTACCCACAGGAATCTGTTGATGGCTCTCTCAAGTCGTATTTATGTGCTTTTCTTCATAAAAGTAGTTTGAATATTATAAGATGGAAAAGTAGTGGGATTTTTCTATTTAAATAAATAGCCCTAGCTTTAAAAATTCATATCTTTGTGTAGAAAAATCACAAAAATAAAAAAAAACCCTTGCGCAGTGAACAGAGGAGAACAATGTGGAAATGATTTAGAGTCTACTTGACGCATATTTTATTTTTAATTAACTAAACACTGATTTGATTGTTTTGATTCTCAATGCATGTAGAAATATCACCATGGCTTGAAATTTTAGCATGTTGTTGCCTCTATCTTAGGGAACATCCTCTGATTTTTCCAAAGTCAGAGGAGGCCCCTAGATAGATATCCATATTCCTTAAGTTTATGTCTATTATTTGCATAAATTAATCATGATAATTAGCATGTTGCTTAAAAAATTCCAAGAAAATTTTGGAACTTTTACAATGACCAAAGGTCCCCTTACAAGAAAACTTAAAAAATTCCAAGAAAATTTTGGAACTTTTACAATGACCAAAGGTCCCCTTAGAAATAATTTTAGGAGTTAAGTCATTAAAAATACACTTAATCTTTACCAACCCTAAAACACAAAGAAAATTTATTTTGGGTAATATAGAATTCTAAATACTTAATTTTTGGTCTCCACCAAAATGTAAACTCCAGAGAACTCCCCATAAAAATTTCAAAACATTTGGAGTTCATTTAATATCTCAAACTGATTTTTCAAGTAAATTAATATTTTTTGCACTAAAATGATTTTAATAATTAAAATATAACTTGAAATATTATAAAACTTGGTTTTTTCAAATCTTTAGGACCAGAGGAATTTTATAAAAATAAATTGGAAGTAAAAATAAAAACTTCATTTTTAGCCTATTTTAAATATTTAAAATAATTAAAAAATGATAAAAATAACAAAAATATTAAAATTTATGAAAATGTTTTAAATTATTTTCTAAGATCTTAGGAATAATTGAGATATTTTTCCTTTTTTTCTAAATAAAGATATTGAATTTTAAAGATTAAATAATTTTTAAAAGCTAAAAATGGTTTTTTCTTACTAAAATAATTCCAATAATTCAAAGAAAAATTAAAAAAATGTGAAATTTATTTCCTTGTGTCACTTGACATTAGAGAGATTTAAAAAAAATTTAAAACTTAATTTTACACATTTAAAATATTTTATGATTAATAAACACCCCAGAACTTAAAACAATTCTTAAAATTCAACTAAAATTAAAAAAAAAATCATAAAATTTGGTCCAAAGGCTTCTTTGTTCTAAGCCTACCTCCAATAACAATTTTAAGGGATCAGGATTTACCTTGGTCAAGTTAGGAATTTTCTTTGAAAAATCCTTTTTTTGCATTAAAAATAATTATATAGATAAATTAATATTTGAAAAATCAGACTTTCTCTTCTGATGTCTCAATTGACCCATGAATGAGGTAAGATAAAAATTTCAAGGTCATTTGGATTAAATTTGATGAATTATGAAGTGATAGAGCCTTAGGGGCAAATGTGTAATTTTGAAAACTTAGCCTTAATTAACATTTTGCCCTAATTTTACAAAGAAAAATGGGAAATCTTTGATTCTAATTAATATATTTGTATCATTGAAACACAAGGGGTTAACTGGGAGAAGCCAACCTCACTTGTCCTAATTAAAAAGGACAAATTTGCAATTTCCTTAAATTACATAAATTTGGGAGTCTAGCCGATTAAATGATCCTAGATTTAGGGGTATGATTTTGGGTGTTAATAACTCACTAATTTAATACCCCTATTTGATGAACAAAAAAACAAAAACATGAATCATCACCATCACTTATAAGTCAATTTCATTTGCAATGACTAAGACACTCACCAAAATCTTAAGGGCTTAATAGTGACTTAGGCTAAATCAAGTTTCATTTAAATTAGGATTTGAAAAGTAAAAATTATTTAAAATTATAACATCTTTCAAACACTACAAGTTTAAGTCATAATTCTGTTAAGTCTCTTAAACTTGTCTCTTTAAGGGTCCTCATTCACATAATTCTTAAATTGAATTACGAGTGATAATTACCCTATTCTTACGGATAATTGAGACATCAATGCTCACTGAACACTAAGGGTGTTTACAAGATGAATTACTAAGCAACATAATAAGTTTAAAAAAGCTCAGGATTTTCCACCACGCAGCAAGAGAGTAGCACGGACCTGCTTCTTTCTCTAGATCTGTTGGATACCTCGGAGATCTACTAAACTTAATATGTTTTGCTTGACAAAATCATCCTTAATTAAACTCCTAAGGTTTCTTCATATAAATTGCCCTAACATGCATTTTAAGTTTCAGGTGGTGGAATGAGAAGACTCGCCAGGTATCCTTTTACAGTGTTCAGCATCGTCTTTCTTGTACTTTTAAGCTATACTTTTATGCTTACACAACTTGCATGCTAAACAACGATGCCACCTTGCATGAAAACTAAAACTATCAAGATAGCCTTAAAACTAAAACGAAAACTAAAACTAAAATCAACCAAGATAAAATTCACCTCCACAACATTCAAAATATAAAACAACTCAAAATTTAATCACAAACATCACACAAAACTAAAACTTCAACTAAATTAAGAAATCTCTATTGGATGATCTAGAATTCCTTGGAGGAGGTAACTTACGATTGTTAACAAGGCTTCCCACAGTCTAAATGAAATTATGAAACCATTAAGTTGAGTTTAGTAAGTTCATTTGGACTAAGTGAATCTAATAGAAAATAGTGGTGTCGGAACGAAGGAACCGTAGGATCCTAACCGGTGTCGCTCTAATCAATTTTAGCATGCCCCCATAAAATTTAAAGAACTTCAACCATAGGGCCACCTGATATGACATCATAACTTGACACACTAGAAAACTCAAACTCATCGCGGCAAGGAGCTTGGAGCTAGCATGGTTGGCAACACGACCATCTTCAACAGCAAAACCTCTCTTCCCCAGCTAAACCAATCTTCCTTCCTTAGATATAAAAAACAAAGTCATAGGACTTTGAGGTTGCTTGTTTATGCAATGTAAATCCTCACTTTATCTTTAAGCCATCGTATAGCTCTGCTATACAATATAAGCCCTAACTCGTCTTAGAATTCCGAGGATGTCGTTTGTCACGAACTAAAGCCTCACATCTTCTAGGCTATTTGTGTGATCGTTTCACACGAATGTAAGCCCTAGCTAATACAATTGACAGGATGAAACACTTAAATATTTCTCCTCAAAACTGAAGCCAAACATTAGGATAGCTTGGGAAGTCACCGGGGTTCTCCTATGGATCCATGACATCCCCTAATTCTTTCTCCTTTGGACTCAACAACAAAATGTTCCAAATTTGAACCAATCCCCATTCATACCTCTACATATGATCTCATTGAAAAGTCCTACCCTTTGAAACTCCTTGAAGATAATATTTCTTGATTTTTATTAAGAGACTTCATAGGTTACTTTGGTCATTTAATATGTAATTAACAATGGGGGCTTGCCCTTATAGGAAGCAAGTTCGAACCCAGCTTAATATAAACCACATTTAATTCTTTATTTTAAATAGAGGAACTTGTCGGCAAATACAAAGGTTTCGCAGACCTAACGGATGTCATATATTCCTTAATTTATTTGATCGAGCCTCATCCTCAAGTTTTGTGTTTATCCTTCAGAATAGAAACAAGATTTGAGGTACAGTGCTCCTTTATTTAAACTATGAAAAATATGGGGTCAGTTTGATTTCATATTTTTCTAAAACTAAATTACAATGTAAATTAAAACGTCCTTCAGAAGCGGGCGACGTGATATCGATTCTGGTGACCGACAGCTTCTTACGGGAAACTCCTTCAACCAAAAATAGCGCCGACAACCATGGAATGCTTGAGGAAATACTAAATGTTCAGGGTCAAGGAGGGTGTTTACAAAATCTGCCCACAACCCCAGCATATGTTGCTTTGGACCACTGAGCATTAGTGTCAACATCTAAAGGAGTGGCCATTAAGGTAGAGCAAAAGTAACTTCTGCTAGACAGAGACAATGAAATACTTCAAAGCAAGAAATTAAAAACACAACCAAAGAAAACAAATCCCGAGAAGGAGCAAGATCAACTCAAAAACTTCCTAGCTCTTGATAAAAAACCAAAGGTGGAGAGAAACTACTACCAAGCAAGAAAAGGAGCCCAACTAGAAGACCAATAGGGAAATCCACTTCAGCTTCAATTGAACGGTAACTCCACAAGTTACCAATCCCAAGGAAAAATAAACTAGAAAAGGGAGTCCCCAAATGAAACCCAAGCAAGGAGAAGATCTTTAAGGATCACAGTAGAGTCACCAACTTCCAACCAATAACTACAGCTCCTCATCCCGCCAGAAACTCTAGCAGAGCACCTTCCCTAGCCGCCACCATGACTTTTATGATATATATATGATTGATATATATATATATATATATATATATATATATTCCTAAAAGGAGCTTCTTTTGTCTCCCTCCATGTTAAATCCCAAAAAGTTCAGTACAACATTATAGAAGGAGGTACATCAGGAAAATAAGATGAAAAGAGAATAAAAATGGAAGGCCTAATGAAAATTAAAGTAATATCTAAAAGGGAAGAAATAGCCCCATGTAGGCCCAAAAGCCCCTGGTCGGCCCAAGAAGAGAAAACACAGTAAGAAACTCCTGACAAAACTTAGTTGCCAACAATTCTATGGTAAGGTATGTGAAACTTGTCTCCCTTTGACAAATGAGGATGAATCTGGGGTGGGCTAGTAGAAATAACCACCAATTGGGAGTCTGCACCATTAGTGGCTAGGTAGTTTGTTGGTCTATTACCCTCTCTGTAATTAAACCAGTAATTGACGCTTATCTCCTTAGTGAGATGTTCCATCTTTGTAATCCATTACTGAATGTGCCATGGGGGAAGAGGCTTTTCCTGTCATATATTTTACTAGCTATGAGGAATCAACCTCAGCTTGGAGTGGTGTCCATCTATTAATAGCAGCCATCTTAATGGCCCAATATAGTGCAACAGTCTCTACTTCAATAACATCTTCCACAATGATTGGGGATTTGAAAACATCTTGCATCTTCCTTTATGTTCTCTAAACACCCCCCAATGCCAGCTGTGTTAGTAGAGAAACTTCCATCTGTGTTGAATTTTAAGAAAGCGTATTGATGTTTCTCCCAATAAACTTTAATCACCTTGCCGCAGTTATACTCCTTGCTTTTGCTAATCTTCAAGACATTGGGGAAGTTTTTCGAAAGAATTAGGTTCCTTATGTATGCAAGGCAGTTTGCCACCACCTGTCCTGTAGTCACATTAATGTCTTCATGTTTGATTTAGTTTCTAGCAGTCCATATAAACCAAGCACTCATGAAAGGAATTATTCTAAGATTAAGCCCCTGCCACTCAATCCAACACTTCTTCAACTGCTCCCATCCCAGGTTGATAGTGTTGATGTAAAAGTTAGTTAGGAAAGAGAGTCAAACCATCCTAGAGAAATCACATTGGAAAAAGAAGTGTGTAGAGGTCTCCTCTTCATTCTTGCAAAGCTGGCATTTGGACGGTCCCTTCAATCTTTTTAGTTTGAGTATGTAATCAGCTGGTGTTATATTGTTTAAAACTCTTCAAGAGAAGAAAGCCATAGAAGGAGTCAGGAATTTGTTCCACAGTTTCTCACCCCAAAAAGTTCTCTCCAAGGTAAACAGCTGGTTATAGATTGCTTTGGTGACACTTTGAGTGGAGTTAGCACTAAGGGCCACTATATCTTTTTTCTTTTTTGTCAAATTGAATTTTGGAGACATTTCTCACATAATGTTCCTTTAGCACATTTTGAAGTGCCTCTTAAGACCATCCCTGACCCTCCCAGCAATCGTTCATCATCAGATTCTTGTCTTGCAGTTTATCTAAGGGTTCAATGATGTCCTCTGGACACCATTTGTCCAGCCAAAAATTAATATTTTTTTGGCCCAATTCCCATGTATAAAGTCTTTCAGCTTCCTCCTTCACTTTCAGCATCTATTTCCAGATCTTGGAATCTCCAAGTTTGGCCCCCACCAGGTTAGGGTGTTTAGTTCTACAATATTTGGAATGCATGAATTTTATCAAGAGATTGTCATTCTGCCTGAACTTCAACCACAATTTGCACATGCTGATGTGCAACAGCTGTTGGACCCCTTGAACCCAAAGCCCTCAGTATATAAGTGTTTAGCCACTTTCTGGCAGCTGGCCCAAATCAATTGTTTCCTTTTCCAGACCACGAAAATCTGTTGAATGTTCTTTTCATCATCATATGAGTGCTTGTTTTTATTACAACTACTTAAGGGGTGTACATGGGGAAGGTGGTGAGAATGCTATTCAGCAAGGTTATTCTGCCCCCATTGGAAATGGACAAAAAAAAGTTTGTCCAGCCTTGAAGAGTAGCAATTGTATAATCCACAATCTCATCAAATTGTGTTTATTTATTTCTTCCCTTATTTAAATAAACCCCCAAGTAATTGAAAGGAGAGTTCATAGAAGTTAATCCATTAAGCCCTAGTGTCCACTATCTGCAAGTAGTGGAAGGTCTCTTGTTGAAGAGGATATGACATTTTTCATTATTCACTTCAAGTCCTAAGGTGTTTTGGAATTTTAGAATACGTTCATAAAGAGTTTTAATAGAACTTTTGTTGGCTCTAGATAATATCAAGATGTCATCAGCATAAATGGGATGGCTAATATCATGTTTTGATATGTTGTGATAAATGATGTAATCTTTACTGGTCCGAGGTTTGCCTATAAGTTTAGATAGATAATCCAGAGCAAGGATGAAAATGGTTGGAGATAAGGGGTCTCCTTGTCTCAGTCCCCTATTGTCTATGAAGAAGCCATGTGTTTTGCCATTTATCAAAATAGTGTTATCATTTCCTACAAACCACCTTTAAATAGTTTGGAAGGAACCATTTGTGAAGCCCCTGACCTTAAATATCTCCATGATGAAACTCCAATTGATCTTGTCATATTCCTTCTTCAGATCCAATTTGAAAATTATATTGCCCCCACGCAAGGTTTCTCTAAATCCAATAGAAGTTCTTGAGCAATCAACACATTGTCTCCTATGCTTCTCCCCTTCACAAAAGCAGCTTGTTGGGAATTAATAAGATGGTGGAGAATTGGTTGGATTCTCATCACTAGGATTTTGCTTATGATCTTGCTCATAACATTAGTAAGGCTGATGGTTTTGAATTGACCCCAACATTCTTTTAGGGAGGATTTTGGAATGAAAATAATGGTAGCAGTGCTGAAGTTATCAAGTAGAGGATTGCCCTTAAAGTAGTGTTGTATTGCTTCAATGACCTCATCTTTAATGACCTCCCAGGCCTTCTTGTAGAAATTAGTAGTGAACCCATCAGGGCCAGCTTCTTTGCCACTATCAATAGAGAAAAGAGGCCTTTTAATCTCCTTCTCACCAGGGGTCTCAGGAAGGTTGATTTTGGAGGAAAATTCCTTGTCAGCTTGGAACAAATCAGACTCCACATGTTGCCTTTTAGATAATCTGCTCTACATAAGCTCTTGATAGTAGGCCACATCACTATTAGAAATCCCAGTGCCATCTCTAATCCAATTACCCTGATTGTTTCTGATAGAGTGGATAGTATTGCATTTTCTTTGGTACTTAATGCAAGCATTAAGAAATTTAGTATTTCAGTCTCCATCAGTGAACTTGATTTTAGCTGCCTTCTGTTTGAGGAATTTCTCTTACCACTCCATGGCTGTTAGCAGCCTCTCATTGGCTTCCAAAAGAGAGGTCTCATCCACTTGTCCCACTTTGTGTTCTTTCTCCAGATGGTTCAGTTCTTTCTCTACCTGTTCCACCCCCTTTAGCATGTTCCCAAAAGTGTCCCAATTCCACTTGTTTAGAGACTTGACAGTCTTTTCTTACAAATTTCACAGCTTGATCAGAGGGTTTGGGTGATCACAGTCCTTCCAATTCTCCTTCACAATCTGTATGAACTCCTTGTGGTTAGACCAAACATTAAAATACCTGAAAAGGGGTCTGGTGTTATGTTCATTGGAAAAGAGGGATATCAGCATAGGTCTGTGATCAGACACAGCCAGGCTGAGGTGGGTGATAGTTTTTTGCAAGTAGTTCTTAATCCAGCTGTTATTGGCCAACATTCTATCCAACCACTCCAAAATTTTTCCCCTTCTCCAAGTAAATTCAGGACCATTGAAACCTTGATAAAAAAGCCTTGCATTGTTAATATTAACATTGAATTCGGTCATGGTCTAGAGGGATGGGTTTCTGCCTCCCTTCTTTTTAATTGGAGATGCAATGCAATTGAAGTACCCTCCTACAATCTAGGCAGTATCAGTCAAGCTGTTGATTTGATGAATTTCCTTCCAGAGCTCTTGTCTAGCCATTTTTGAGTAGCCAGCATATACAAAACTGGCATAGCCAACCTTGTCAGCTATGTTAAAAGAGCAGTCCATAAGTTGTGATTGGTTGAGCAGTACCTTACATTTCATCTCATTTCTGCAAAGAATCCATATCATGTTATTTTTGTTATTGAAAAAAGAAAAGCTTGGGAGGCTTTGGCATACTTTTGGTGATTATGTTTGACCAAAGGTTCAAGAATAACCAAGCACCAACATTTATATTTGTTGTTTAAATATTTTAATCTTTTAAAAGAATGGGGGTCAGCAATCCCCCTTATTTTCCAACAAAGCACTTTAATCATTTTGTTGGGGTGGGTGGAAGGAGGGTTGGGACCTTGATCTTGTCCTTCCCCTAGATGTTTGGGAGTTGTTCTTCCTTGGATCTTTCTGATGTTCTTCATTATTTATACCAAGGTCTTCTATGACTTTCTTTTTATTTTTTGTCTTCTGTGTTTGCCATTTAGTTTCCATCGTTTGTTGGATCTCTAATATCATTTGCTTTGAACTATGATGTCCTACATTTGCTTTCTCGTTAGCTCATCTTCAACTATTTTTTCTTAGGACTGCCCTAGAGTTTCTATCTCTTTGTTTGAATGAGGGTTATCAGAGTTTACTTTCTCCAAGTCATCTTTTGGTGTGTTGTCATAGATATATTCTTCCATCATTCTCTATTAGAGTTGCTTGTGTTAAAGACCCAGCAGGTTGGGTTGTTACATCATGCTCAAGTAGATTTTCCTTTTGTCTGTCAGAGGGATTTTCTATTTCTTTAGTTTGTTTTATGCCCATTCTTCCTTGTTGTATTCCACTTTCAGAAGTCTGATTGGGTTCCCTCACATTAATAGCTTTGGAATGTAAGTTGTTTTGTAGTCTGTTGGAGGGAGGATGTAATCTATAACATCTCTCTAGAGTGTAACCAAACATTTTGCAGTGTTGATAGTAATAAGGCTTTTGTTCCGTGACAACCTCCTTCCAAAATCCCTCAGATTCATCACCTATCCACACTCTTTTCAGCTCAAGTAGAGTGATGATCCTCTCTATGAGAATTCTTTCACTTGTTGGCCTTGCCTTGTTGTAGATAGGTGCATCTACCTTGAGAGGAGTACCTATAGCACTCCCAATATTAAATAAAACATTAAGATTGAATAGGTAAGAGGTAGTCCTGGTAATTTGAGCCAAATTGGGACCACATGTGGCTCCTTAGTAGGATCAAAATCAGGAGTCCATTTAAGGATTTTCATATCAGCTCCAGCAATTCTGATGTACTGTTTGGCAAAGACTCTAGCATTGTCTTCCTCTGTGGTTATTTAGAATAGAAGATGCCTCCCATCAAGTAAGCCCAACTTCCACGAGCCAATAAACTGGAGGGAATCAAAGAATCCTCTCACCTGCCCCATTTTAGGGTGTCCCAGACTAAATTTTCCAATCAGAGTGAACTGAACCTCCTTATTTAGTGTGTTGAGTTCTTGAGCTAAGAAAAAAATAGCAGGTTCTCCTTCTTTGAGTCCAACAGGATGAATGTAGGTTGAAGTACCTTTCTCTGTAGCAGTATCATGAAACACTTATGGAAAAACTAATTTTTCCATGCTTGTAAATTATCCACATTTTTTCCAACAACTCCAGCATAAGTGCCACGAGTCCACTGAGCATTGGTTTCCAAGTCAATAGGGGATGCCATGAGGAAGTGTTCTACCCATAGAGCATCAAAATTCAAAAAAAACCAATGGAACAGTAAATCAGAAAAAAGCTTGAACCCGAGTAAGGAAAAGCTCTCCAAGCTCCCAGCAAGCCCAAAATAGCGAGTCACCACAGAAGGACCAAACTTCAGTGACAAGGAAACCATAGGAACCAGTGACAATGAATGGAACAATAAATTCAAATTTGATAAGCCAAAACCCGGGAAAGATAAAAGCTTGTAGAAAAGCTCTCCAAAAGCTAGAAATTCCTTGTAGGCCACTCCCACCACCAACACCAGACAGCCAAATGGGTCCTCCTTATCCAATTTGACGAAGTGGTTACTAAGATCCAACTAAGCTCACAAATTAGACTAATTCATTTCTATCAAATGGAGGTAGGATTACCCTCCAAAAACATGTCCTCTCTGCCTTTCCCTCCTACATCCTCCAAATGGAAACTATGAAAAAGAGTACTCAGCAGCTTCTTGAAAAAACTTTCAACAGATTTCCTTGGTCTGGACAAAGAACTCAAAAACATTGGACCAATTGGAACTCCATTTTCAAACCAACTCACAATGGGGGTCTGGGTTTCAGAAGTTTCAGGCATCTACATTAGATTAATTTTTTCAAGTTGTGGATTCATTTTAGAGCTCAATAGTCCCTTTGGGCTATCTTTATTAAAGGCAAGTATTGTAGAGGTTCACATCCCTCTCTTGCTACATCTAAACTGGGAGACTCTAGAATTTGGTCCCATAAGATCAAATATAAGAAAAAAGCTGAGGATTACTTTATATGGGATCTTGGAGAGTGGAATCTAAACTTTTGGCTTGATAACTGGATGGGGGATGGGAAGCTTGCTGGCAAGATTGTTGTTATCTTTCCAACTTCTACCAAAGTTTTAGATTGCTGGAATGATAATCAGTGGAATTTTACTGCTTTAAACAACATTCTGGATAACTCTACCATTCACAGGATTAATAGCATTCCTGTAGATTCATCAAAGAAAGAAAAACTTATTCCCAAGCAAGGGCTTTCCCAGTCTATTACTACTTTTATTTATTCACAACAACCACAAGGGGAGAGCTATCTCTGGGGGAAACCTATTTGGAATAATTTCCTCTCCCCCTTTATGTCCTTCTACTGTTGGAGAATCATCTCTAAATGCCTCCCATCTGATGATATTCTTAAATTGAAGGGATTGAGAGGCCCTTCTTGTTGTATTCTATGTAAAAGGCATGAGGAAACCACTGATCACCTTTTTTTTCAATGTCAGTTTGTCCAACAAATCTAGTTAATTTTCCTTAGATATTTGAAAGTGCAACCCATCAATCTCACCTGGAAAAAATTTATCTCTTGCTGGAAAGAATGGCTTCAATTAAAACTTTTGGTGATCATTTGTGTGGTGGCTTGGTTCACTTGGATGGCTAGAAACAAGGCCAAATTTGAGGAACACCTACCCCATCCCTCAAAAATGGCAGCTAACTGTTTAGCCTTCCTGCAAAAATTTACTCATTGGAAGGCTTTTCCTGATCTTCTTTTGACTAACTCTTTGGCTAGTCAACTTATTTTGGAACACCCCCTAGTGTATTGGCTCAAACCTCCTCCTGGTTGGGTGAATGCTAACACAAATGGTAGTTTTTATAGTTCCACTGCTGGCATTGGTGGTGTGTTCAGGAATTTAAATGTTGCTTGTCTCCTTCATTTCCTGTCTCCAGTTGTTGTTGCTGATGCTCTAGAAGCTGAGGCTTTGGCCAACTTTTGGGCCATCTATATTGCATCGAAAGCAAAATTTCATAATCTTATTGTGGAGACTGATTCCATGGTCATGATTAGCATACTCCTTAATATTATAATCTGCCCCTGACACATTCTGAAATGGAAGAATAGAATTTCCTTTAGCTCCCAAGGTATCAATCTGAAATTTCTATCTGAAATTTCTATTTATTCTTCTATTTATTCATAGAGAAGGAAACATACATGCTCATTGGCTTGCTCATGATGTTGCTGAGGCAGACAGACCCAGCTTATCCAAGGATGCCCCCCCCCCACTTCATTTCCTTCTCAAGGGAGATCTTTCTAATCTGCCTTTCTGCAGAATTTTGTAATCTTTGTCTTTTTTCTTTTGATTTTTAATATATATATACATACAGTTGTTATATATATATATATATATGACCCTTTTAGCTTTTTCTTTAGTTTTGTAGGGGAATTTCCTCCCCCCTCTCCTTTTGTGTTCTCCTTGTTCTCCTTTTTTTATGTAAGGAGCCATGAGTTTGATATATATATATATATATATATATATTGCGAAAGAGCAGCTTGTGGCTCCCTATGTGTTAATATAAAAAACAGTTACAAAAGGAGGTAGGGAAGGTGGATCCCCATCTAAAAAGAAAAGTAAAAATATTAAGCCCCTAGGGGTTCCTCTTTCCACATTACAACTCCACGCAGAAAATTGAAAATGAAAGAAAAAGGTATAACATACCCAAAAGTACATGTATCTAAACAAAACATATACCACTTGAGAAAGGTATACCCAAAAGAAAACATGTAGACAAAATGATAGCTCCTCCCGGAAGCACTGAGGCCACTGGAAAAACATTAGTTGTATAATTACTTTGAACCTTGCAAAATTGTAAGTGATGCATCCCAAAAGAGACAAAATCAAAGCATTGGGAACCTAAGGGAAGTTAACATCCAAGCCTGCATTTGAAACAAATATATATCCCAAAGTAAGAAGGGTGCAGTAGTCTAATATATCATAATCATAACTAGCCCAAATAAATATCAAATTTTGGAGATCCTGATTATTAGTGCAACTCAAAAGGTTTTCAACAAAGTAAAAGACGGACTGTATACTGAAATATTCCCCAGTCCAGCAAGGGAAATGAGCTACAATTAGTGCATTTAAAACCAACCCAGAAATTTTACTATGTGAGACAGGCCAAAACAAAAATTCAACTTCAGTCTCAATAGCCAGCAACAAGCCATTTAATTTCAAAAATGAGAAGGGCCAAAAAACAGCTCCATTATCACACAAAAATCCCCAAAACTTTCTACTACAATGTAGTGACATAGTTACTAAAAATCTAGAACCCCAAATATGGGTATTATACTCTGATATATGTGTCTTCCAATAAATCACCATGCATAAGAGTATTAAAGAAAGGGGGGAGTGTCAATCATAATGCCATTAGTCCCTTTCTTGGCAAGCCAATCCGCTGCGGCGTTGCCCTCTCTATAAATGAAACAATAACACAAAGTAATAGAGTAAGTGTCAATGAGATTTATAATGCATTTTAGCAAAACAATAATGTTCCAATAAGATTGGAAAAGGCTTAGAGAATTAGTTTCCAGCAAGAGTGATGTGAAATTAAAAGAAATAGCCACCTGAATAGCAACGAGAGCTGCACGAGTTTCTGCTTCAAGAGAATATGAGGCCATGCAAGGAGAAGCAAAATATGTCATACATCTTTCATTAAAATCATGAAATAAGCCTCCCATCCCTGTATTTTGAGTAGTGAAGCTGTCATCTATATTAACTTTGATCTAACCTTGTGAGGGTGGTCTCCAACTAACGAGACTTGGTCTCCTACATCTCAAACGTGTTGAGGAACTTCTTGATGCATTCATTGCCTTACATGCTTTAAAAAACTTTTCCAGAATTAATACAAAAGTGTTAGCAACCGTGGGAGCCAAAGGGTTGTATTTGTGACTATTTCTAGGCACCCATATAAACCACAAGACAATGAGAGGAAAATAAATCAATGTCTTATTGCATATTTCAGATTTCATCCATATATGTAGAATAGTATCTAAATTTAAAGCATTTGGCCAAATAATGCCAAAATATTTTCCAAACATATCCTAAGCCGATCTAGCATTAGAGTAAAAGTAAATTAAAGATGGTGAATAGATTCAGCCTCAAGCTTACAAATATAACAACAGGAAGCAATCCGTAGCCCTTTCATTTTTAAGATATCATCCAGAGGCATAAAATTATGTAGCATTCTCCAAAGAAAGAAAGAGATAGAGGGGGATGCATATTTATGTTAGATGAGGGTACTCTACCTCCAATTAAGAAAATGTATATAAATGAGAGTAAATCATTTTAGTAATAGAAGCTTTTAAGAAAAACTTCCACATCAGCACATCTTTTTTATGAGCATTAATAGGAATCTTATCAATGGAGTGAGCTTCCTCACCTACCATATTAAAATGCATAGGCAAATTCCACCTATCATTATTCTAGAAATCAGAGACTAATAAATGTGTATTATTAGATGAAAGAAGTGTGCTAGAAAGACTAGAAGTGCTCCAATGGTCATTCCAAAAGGATATATTGCCCTTTCACATATCCCAAAATATGATGTGAGTTGCTACATCACGAGCAATAAGAACAACCTTCCAAATTTTGGAGGTACCAGTTTTCCAAGCCACAAAGGAGGGGTGAGCAAAAGAGCAATATTTTTGAAGCATAAATTGAGCCCAAAGGGATTCTCCTTCCCTAAACTTGAACCAAAGCTTACACATATTGATATCAATGACTTGTTGCAACATTTTGAAACCAAGCCCCCCCCCCACCCCCCAGATATTGGCTTGCTAATATTATTCCAATTAGTCCAGATTTTGTTTGCATGAGTGCCACTCCATAGAAATTTATTGAACAGTACCTTAAGAAATTTTTTAGTGCTCTTTTTAGTCTTAAGAACCTACATGGCATATAGAGGTAGGCTAAAAATCACACTTTTTAGTAAGGTGTTCCTACCACCATTAGATAGGAAAGTATATCTCCAATCATTAATTTTTTATTTAACCTTATATACAATCTCATCCATTTGAACTTTCTTTCTCCTCCCACGCAGGAGGTTAACCCCCAAGTATTTAAGAGGAAGATTAGCAATCTTACATCCAACAAAAGTTGAAGCCCAATTTATAATTTCATGACGGACACCTTTACCAAAGTAAAGGGAGCATTTAGCTTAAGTTAAAAACTAAGCCAGAAGTGTTCTGAAATTCAGTCAAAAGTTCCATAGTGGCTTTGATAATTGATTTACTTGCATTTAAAAAGAGAATGACATCATCAGCATAGGAAAGATGGCTAATTAAAACTTTAGATTTATGAGAGTATTGTAGATGGGGATGCCTCAACTGAGGGTTGTTAACCAATCCGATAAAATAATCAAATGCGATTATAAAAATAGTGGGAGAAAGTGGATCACCCTGCTTAATACCATGATGAGCAGAGAAAAAATTGTTGGTTTTACCATTCAGAAGGACACTATAATAATTTTTAGTAAGCCATATTTTAATGAGAGAAACAAAATCCTGATGAAAACATTTAGCTTTTAGGACATTAAGGATAAAATCTCAGCTAATAGTATCAAAGGATTTTTTATATTGAGTTTGAGTATCATGTTTCCCCTTCTACACTTTTTATCCAAGTGTTCAATCATTTACTGGGCTAAGAGAATGTTTTCAATGATCTCCCGACCCTTAATGAAAGTAGATTGTTGTGGGGATATGAGAGTGGATAGATGCGGTTGTAACCTATTAACAATAAGCTTGCTCAAAACTTTAGAGAGAATCATAGTTAGGGAAATAGGTCGAAAATTCTCCCAAGAATGTTTGTTATTCCCTTTAGGGATGAGCACAATAGTGGCAGAAAAGAAATTTTTACCCGGGTTTTCTCCAAGGAAAACACTTTGAATAGCAAGAATTACCTCCTTCTTAATGATATCACAACAATGTATATAGAATGTAGAAGAGAAACCATCAGGCCCGGATGCTTTCTTAGGACTAATTGATTTGAGAGCAGTAAGGATCTCCTCTTCTTCAGAGGGATGAGTTAAAGAGAGATTAGTGACAGAGCTAGAATCCTCATGAAAAATATTACAATCCATAGGAGAAATTTGAAGAGCTGATTGGTAGAGTTCAGTGAAGTAGAGAACAACACTCTCGCCAATATCTTCCATATTTGTAGTTGTCTGACCATTAGCAATTTTGATCTTCAGAATGGTATTCATGTTTCTTCTATGTTTTAAAGTGGCATGAAAGGACTGAGTATTTCTATCTCCAGAAATGAAGGATTTATCATTTACTTTTTGTTGGAGAAGATTTTCCTCCAAATTGATGGCTTCTAACAGAGAAAGGAGTGCATTAGCCACATTATCAACCAAGGCAAGTGAACCAATAAATTGAGCTTCTAATTGATCTACAATGGATTGAACTTTCAGAACTTTTTTATGCACATTGTCAAAGATTTGATGATTTCATGTTTTACGATGATCAGCCATATTTTTATGCAATTGCCATAACCGAAACCATGGAGTGCCAACATCCCTTACTTTCCAAGCCTGTTGCACAACATTGATAAAAGTATTATGCGTAGTCCAAAAATTAAGAAACTTAAAATGAGAAATAGAAGGCTTATTTTTAAAAGCCAAAGTAAGTAATATGGGTTTGGGGTCAGAAGAAGCATAGCTCAATTGTTGAACACTGATAATTGGATAGAAATTTAGAAAGGTAGAATTGCCCAAGAAAAGATCCAACCATTTGAAAAGTAACCCCCTTCACCAAGTGTAAGGTGAACTAGAATAAACAATATCAAAAAAGCCAAGATTGGTAATAACATTCCAAAAATGAGTGATGAGTGCCAAATCGCAACGACCACCACCTTTCCGTTCAGAAGGCTTCATGAGCTTGTTAAAATCTCCACCCACAAACCAATTTTCCTTTATGGCATTTCCCATAATTTCAAGTTTTTTCCATAGCAAAAATTTATCCTGGATAAGAGAGCTAGCATAGACAAAGGTGCCCCAACCATGAAAGCTTTCCATTTGGAAATTAGTGAGGATAAATTGTTCTTCGTCATCAACAATAGATCAAGTAACAGAATGTTTCCAAAAAAGACAAATTTTGTTATTTTTATTGCAACAAGACTTGTATCATTTAAACTTTCTCAAAATCCTTTCTTTGTTCACATGCATGAGAGGCTCCAAAATAGCAAAAATGAAAATTTTGTGGACCCGACACAAATGCTTGAGTCTATTAAGGGAGGCTATGTCTGCCACTCCCCTAATATTCCAAGACATTATATTAAACATTATGCCTTAAGCCTTCCCTTCTAGAAGATCTAGAAGGATAGCCTAATTGCTCCCCGTCAGAGTAGTTAATTCCCTCTTTAATGATGTTGCTAGCATTTAAGTTAGATAATTCATTCGTTCTTTTTGATTTCCTTCTACAGTTCCTTTGAATTTGCCATTCATGTTCTAGATCCTTAGTAACATCATGTAGGATAGCTTTGGAAATTGCATTCGAAGAGGAGGGTTGAGAAGTTTTGACATGTGATTGATCCTTTCTATTTTAAATGATAGAAATACTCTTTCCAACTGTATAGGCATATCAGAAGTATGATGTAAATGAATGAGATTTGTGTTGGGAGCAGAAATTTTTGTAGTTTGTTCTCCAACCAGAGAGGAGTTTTCTGGCATAGCAGCGATAGGTTGTGTAGGAAGATTCATATCAATGTGAGGCTCAACCTCTTGGGAGTGCATAGCAGTGATAGGCTCTTCAGTACGGTTATCAATATTTGGAAATGTATCCTTCTAATTATTATCATCCTGATTTTCTTTAGAAGGTGGTTGTGTAGGTTGTTGCACTACTTGTTGTTGTGCATTACCTCTAAGTTAAGGGTTTAATTTAAAACATATGGAGGAGTGATGACCAAATATAAAGCAAGGAGTGCAGTAAGGTGAATGTCACTACATTTCAACTTGTTGCCAGTATCCACGGTGCTGTGGGCCAATCCATATCTCATTACAAAAAGGTTGGGTGATATCCCGTTCCATAAGGACACAAGCTTCCAAAGGTCGTGTGAGAGAAAAAGTAGCAGCATCCATTTTTAGTGGCCTACCATATGCATCAGCCAAAGAGAAAAGAATTTCATGGTTAAAAAGTTGTAATTTGAGGCCAGGAAAATGAATCCATACATGTATAACAGGTAGCTCAGCTTTGGGATCACAATCAACATTCCATTTCAGGAATCTCATAACCCTATTTTCAATTCTCAAAAACATTTTAGAAAAAGTTCTAGTATAATCTTCTTCGTTAGCAATCTGAATAAAAATATGTCTTCCATCCAATAAACCAACCTTCTACCACCTTTTAAGTTTTAAATATTCGAACTCCATGCATATGAAATCAACCTTCGGATGCCCTTAAGTAAATTTTTCAACTAAAGCCAACTGATATGAAGAAGCTACAATTAAAGATTCAACATCTATGGATTGCCTCCCACAAAGTGTTTGGTTTAACGTCGTCAGCCCAACGTAACATTTGTTTAGTTGGGCTGACTTAACATTAAAACTTCTTTAAATTATGGTATTTGTCCTTCATAATAATGTTTCAATCGATGCTCATTAACTTTAAATATTTTTCCAGTTTTACGATCCTTAATAATAATAGTTCCATAATGATAGAATTTAATATTTTTTAATGGTCCTACGCATCTGGATTTCAATTTTCCTGAAAATAATCTCAATCTTGTTTTATATAATAGAACTTCTTGTCCAGGTTCAAACTTATTTTTAATAATCTTCTGATCATGCTATGTTTTCATTTTTTCTTTATAGATTTTTGCATTATCATATGCTTCATTTCTGATCTCCTCAAGTTCATTGAGTTACAATAATCTTTTCTCACTAGCATCTTTTAATTTAAAATTAAATTCCTCAATAGCCCAAAATGATTTATGCTTGAATTTTACTGGTAAGTGGCTTGTTTTTCAAAAAATAAGTCTATATGGGGACATTCCTATAGGAGTCTTATAAGCAATTCTGTGTGCCCATAATGCAATATCTAATTTAGCAGACCAATCTAATTTATAAGGATTTATAGCTGTTTCTAAAATTCATTTTACTTCACGATTTGATATTTCTGCTAGACCGCTTGTCTGATGATTATAAGCACTAGAAAATCTATGCATAATATCATGTTTTTTATCAACTTATCAATTCTTTTATTTCTAAAACGGGATCCTCCATCTGCAATAAGTACTCTCAGTATTCTTTATCTTGTAAAAATATTTTTATTTAAAAATTTAGAAACACTCTCAGCATGACCAGCATGACATTTACTCAGCATGACATTTACGTACAACAACAGCTTCAATCCATTTGGACATATAATCAGTAACAAGTAATATATATATATAAATTTCCGAATGAAGACATAAGTGGTCCCATAAAATTTAATCCCTACACATAAAAAATTTCAACTTTCAATGTGTAATATAGAGGAATTTCATGTCTTTTA
The DNA here is from genome assembly GCF_001263595.1 of Phalaenopsis equestris. NCBI lineage: Eukaryota > Viridiplantae > Streptophyta > Magnoliopsida > Asparagales > Orchidaceae > Phalaenopsis > Phalaenopsis equestris. The sequence continues at coordinate 326,245 of NW_018220787.1, forward strand.
GAAATATTTCCTACTCGCTGACATCAATCGTATTTTTTAATATATTCATTAACATCTCTGAAAAGAGTAGGCCAATAAAATTCAGCTTGCAAAATTTTGTAAGCAGTTCTATTTATTCCAAAATGTCCTCCAAATTCAGAATCATGACATCTTTTAATTCTTTGTTTAGTTTCATCATAAGGCACACACCTTCTAGTAATTAGATCTTTACATTGATTATATAAATATGGGTCATCCCTAAAATAGAATTTTGAATCATATATAGATTTCTTTAATTGTTTATTCTTAATATTTGGTGGTAGAATATCACTTAAAATATAATTTACTATATTGGCATACCGCGATATATCTATTTCATCGATAATATATAATTGTTCATCAGGAAAATTTTCTAAAATTTCATTTGAAAAATTAGTTAATATTTCTTTTTCTAGTCTAGATAAATGATCAGTTATTTTATTATCATTACCCTTTCTATCAATTATAGTAAAATCAAACTCTTGCAATAGAAGCATAGATCTAATTAAAAAGTTTCCATCTAATTAACCTTGATTTAATATCTTTTATTTGCATTAAGTAGTTCATAGCAAATTGATCTTTATGCACTACACATTTAGTTCCAGTTAAGTAAGGTCTAAATTTATCAAAGGAATAAACAATAGCTAATAACTCTCTTTCAGTAGTAGTGTAGTTAATTTGAGCATCATTTAGAGTTTTACTAGCATAATATATTACCTTAAAAACTCTGTTGTGCCTTTGTCCTAAAACAACTCCAATAGCATAATCACTAGCAGCACTCATTATTTCAAATAGTTTCTCCCAATCAGGTGGGACTATTATAGAAGCAGTGATTAATTTTTATTTCAATAATTCAAATGTTTTATTCATTCCTCATTAAATTCAAATTTTGTATCTTTTTCTAAAATTTGGCATAATAGCTTAGTTATTTTTGAAAATTTTTTTATCTAATGCCTGTAGAAACTAGCATGTCCTAGAAAACTTCTTACCCCTCTGACCATAGTTGGTGGAGGTAATTTTTCAATAAGTTTATTTTTTGTAGGATCTACTTACCCCTGGGGACAATTCGGCGTACAACGATAAATTGACATTTTTCGCAATTTAGTACTAGGTTGATTTTTTCACAAAATTCTAGAACTTTTTCTAAATTATTTAAACATAATTCAAATGAAGTCCTGAACACAGAGAAACCATTCATAGATACTTCCATTCCATGTTCAATCAAACTATTAAATATTGATATCATACATCTTGAAATGTTGCAGGTGCATTGCATAGTCCAAAAGAAATTTTATGAAAAGTAAATGTCCTATAAGGGCTTGTAAATGTTGTCTTATCTTAATCCTCAAGAGAAATTGGGATTTGATGATAATCGATATTTCCATCTAAAAAGCAATAATATTTGTTTCCAGCTAATCTATCCTAATCTATCCAACATTTCTATCCAACATTTGGTCTAGAAAGGGTAAAGGAAAGTGATCTTTTCTGGTGGCCAGGCTTAATTTTCTACAGTCTATATAGATTCTCCAACCAGTAACTTGTCTTATTGGAATTAATTAATTTTTCTCATTTACTTCAACGGTCACTCCTCCTTTCTTTGGAAAACAGTGAATTGGACTTACCCAAGCACTGCCTGAAATAGGATATATAATTCCAGCATCTAACCATTTTAAAATTTATTTTTTGACAACTTCTTTCATTATTTGGTTTAATCTCCTCTGAGGATCAGCTTTAGGTTTGTATTGTTCATGTAATAAAATTTTTTGCATACAAATTGAAAGATTAATTCCTTTAATATTTGTTAAAGTCCATCCAAAAGCTTTTTTATATCTTTTTAACATTCCTATTAATTTTTATTCTTAAATTTCAGTTAACTCAGAAGATAAAATAACAGGCAATGTGGAGGAATATCCTAAAAACACATAATTTAAATGACCTGGTATTACTTTCATTTGAAGTTCAGGTGGTTTAATATTTGAAGGAATAAGATTGTTATAGTCATTTTCCAACAAATCTAAAGTTTCAAATTTGTCCTAAATATAATCTAAATTTTCTTCTTTTAATTCATTCTTATTCTAACTATATTCTTCTTGCTTTATATTTTCTTCAAACTCTTTCTTAAATTACTCATTACTTAGATAATTAGTGACTTCCATCTTAAAACATTCATTATCTTTTTCTATAGTAGGATATTTCAAAACTTTTTCAATATTAAATGTTACTTATTGATCATTAACTCTCATTATTAATTCTCCTTTTTGCAGATCTATCACAGCTCTCCCTGTTGCAGGAATTGGTCCTCCCAAAATAATAGGAATCTCTTTATCTTCCTCCATATCTAATACTATAAAGTCTACAGGTAAAATGAATTTATCCACTTTTACTAATACATCTGATATAACTCCTTTAGGATAAGTTATTGATCGATCAGCTAACTGAAGAGTTACAGTAGTAAGGGAAATCTCTCCTAAATCTAAACATTTAAAAATTGATAGAGACATAAGATTGATACTCGCTCCTAAATCACATAAGGTTTTCCCTTAAACTTTTCACCAATTGCACATGGTATAGTAAAACTACCAGGATCTTTTAATTTTTCAGGAAGCATTTTCTGAATAATAGTGCTACACTCTTCACTAAGTGCAATTATCTAAGGATCTGCAAACTTCCTCTTCTTGTTTAGTATATCTTTCATAAATTTCACATAGCTTGGAGTTTGTTCTAAAGCCTAAATGAAAGGAATGTTTATCATTAATTTTCTAAGGGTTTCAAAAAATTTTGTAAATTTTTTGTCTATATTTTACATGGGGAATATGTGTTTGTTCATTTTCATTATGATCACTTTCCATCACTTCCTCTTCATCAACTTCAGTTTCTCTTTGGATTCTTGTTTCAATTTTTTTTTCCACTTTGTAATTAAATTTCTTCAATTTGCTCCTTATTTTGATCTTTAAAATTAACTTCCATAGTACTCAGAAGATTTTCTGAAGGTTTGTTACTAAGTGCAGTAGCAATATGTCCTAATTGATTTTTAATATTTCTAATAACAACCCCTTCATTTTGTATTTTATTTCCCATATTCAGCATTACATCTTCCATTTTCAACTTCTTTTCCTTAACTTGTGGGTTAGGGTTAGAGTTAGGTTCAGGAGGATGATAAGGTTGATAATTAAGATTTCCTTGGTTATTTAAATTTCTTGCAGGGTTCATTGAATTGTTATAATTATTCCAACTAAAATTAGGGTGATTTTTTCATCCATGATTGTAATAGTTAGAATTAATAGTTAGAATAATTGTAATAGTTAGAATAAGGATTGTTATTTTGATTATTAATAGTATTCAAAGTTTTGTAAGATGATTGAGTATTAATTATCTGCCTTAGTGAATTTTTCTTTAATACTAGTGGTATTTGAGAATAGTTCACTCCAATTTGATCAATTTTTTTTTGATATAGCAACAATTTGAGATGCTAAAATAGACATTGCATCAGAGTCATGAATACTAGTAACTCTCTTAGGATTTTCCCATTGAGAGGGTCATTGAAAATTTATAATAGTCATTTCTTCTATTAAAGAGCATGCTTCATCAAAAGGTTTTGACATTAAAGATCCACCTGCAGTAGCATCTATAATAGATCCAAGTGATCCTACTAATCCATTGTAAAAAGTTTGGTAAAAAGTTTGAACTGGTAAAGCATGGTGCGGACATTTTCTAAAGAGATCCTTAAATCTTTCTCAAGCTTCATATATCGATTCCCCTTCAAATTAACAAAAAAATGTAATATCGTCTAAGCTTAGCGATTTTTGAAGGTGGAAAATATTTAGCTAAGAATTTTTGTTACAGTTCTCCCCAAGTTCTGATAGATCCAAGTGCTAATGAATCTAATGAATTTAACCACTCATTGGATTTATCCATTAATGAAAAAGGAAAAATGCTAAGCCTAACAGCATCATTAGACACTCCGTCATATTTAAATGTAGCACAAATTGAAGCAGCAAAAATTTCAAGAAAACTAGCAAGATGTAAGTTAGGATCCTTAGTAGGTATTCCTTCAAACTGATTATTTTGTACCATTTGGATAATGACAGTTTTAAGCCTAAATGAATTAGCAACAACATCAGGATTTTGATTAGTTAAGTGAAGTTCTTGCTGTTGGTTTAGCATAATCTTTTAAAGGACTTTATCAATTTTCATTTATCTGATTATCTAAGTTATTCACCATTTTGTTCAAAATTTTAATTTCCTTTTGTTGTCAAATTTTTCTAATAGTACATTCTAATTTTGAATTGTAAGATACTAAATCTTCATATCCAATATTTTCAATAAACAAATATAATAAGCGAAGAAAAATTTCTTAAAAATACTTTTAAATATGTAGTTTATATATTTGGCTCCTTACATGTTAAACATACAATTGAGTTACTGAACGGAAAGGGTAGATCACACTCAACCTACACCCAGATCTCTTACCCCATATAGTTCTTACAACCATGCTCACAAAATGTAAGATAAATATCTAAGTAAAACATTGTATGTAATCCCCATAAAAAAAATCAATCTCTACAGTGAAGATAAGGAATGGATAAGGTGTCCCCATAAAGTAGGAGAGCTAACTGATTAGGAGGTATAGTCCCTACAGTAATCTCTTCAGTTTCCTTCCCCCTGACTGCGAAACTATGTTCTGGAGTGTTTCCTTCTCTAAGAATGTGTTGTAAATGCACATCAACCTTAATCAACATTCTTTTAATATTATTGGGCCACCAAACAAGGTTCCATGGAGCAGCTTCAACATTTTTCAGAATTCTGATGCAGCTACTGGAATCAGATTCTATCACCAATTCTATCAATTCTATCACCAATTTAGAGATGTTACATTGCTTAGAAAGGTAGATAGCCTAGAAGATGGCTATCATTTCAGTTTCAAGTGGATCATTAGCCCGAGTAGGAGTGAAAAGTAAAAAATGCACTTTCCTTGACAGTTACTAATAACTCCTTCCACACCAGCAACCTCCTTAGAGAAACTTCCATCAGTATTAGCCTTCAGCCAACCCTTAAGTGGCGGGGTCCAAAGGAGCAAAGTAGGCTTGCTTATCTTCATATTAATACCCTTGGGCATCCAAATCTGGAAAATATTGGGAGACTTCGGATGCACTATAATCTCTTACAGATAGGAAGTACAATTTAAAACCACTACCTTATCCAAATGTTTCATATTTTCATACTTAACTTAATTTCTGCACATCCAAATGAACCAGGCAACAACACAAGGAATGATTATCATTTTAGCTTCCAGCTACTCCTTCCAGCATTCCAAAAAGTTCTGCTAACTTACTTTCATAGTATCAATGCTGAGCTGATTCAGCAGACCAGACCAAACCCTTTGGGAGAAACTACAAGAGAAAAATAAATGTTCCAAACTTTCTTCATTGTTCCAAACTTGCCAGCGGAAAGAGGGACCCTTAAGCCCTTTCAATTTCAAAATATCATCACAAGGTAGGAAAGAGTTCCATAGCCTCCAGCAAAAAAAGTAGATTTCAAAGATTTCCATAGCCTCCAGCAAAAAAAGGACATTGAAGGTGTCAATCACTTCCCCCAAATAAATTTCCCCCATAAAACAAGTTGCGAATAATACAATTACTGGAAAAGGTAAGTTGAAGGTTTTTGTGAGGGAGCCTGTCTAGTGATGATTCTATCTTTTTCTCCAGTATTGATTTTAGTTTTCTTCACCCAATACATTTGCTCTTCAGTTAAGATGGTTGCCAACAAATTGCAATTCCATTTATTTTCAGTCTAGAATTCCTTCACTTTAGTTCCAAAGTTTGAATTGGAGGTGTCAATTCTTTCCTCATTCCAAATCCATTTATCTAGCCAAAAATTAATTTGTCCTTCTCCAAGTTCCCAAATAAACAGAACCTCAGCTTGAAGCCTCACCTCCAAAAGTTTAGTCCATAGCCCGGAATCCCCAACTTTCTTCTCAGCCAAGTTAGGGTGTACAGTCCTGCAGTATTTCCCCTTCATAAGCAAAGCCCAAAGACTATATTCGGCTCTAAACTTTATCCAGAGTTTATAAAGATTAATGGCACTGAGATGCTGAAAATCCTTAAAACCTAAGCCACCTGAATGTAGAGGCTTACACAATTTATGCCAAGCTAACCAATGTAACTGTTTCTTCTGTACAACCCAAAGAAATTTATTAAACATCCTGCCTAGCCTTATCTGAGTCCCCTTCTTCACAGTGAACATCTGAAAAGCATAGGAAGGGATAGAAGTTAAGATGCTTTTGAGAAGAGTGATCCTACCTCCATTTGATAGGAAGTAATTTGTCCAACATTGAAGCTGTTTCTGAATTTGATCAATTACACCATTGAATTGAGTTTGTTTAGTTCTCCCTTTTATTAATTGAACACCAAGATAATTGATAGGTAAAGAGGCTAAGCTAAATCCAGTGTGTTGTGCAATCCATTGCTTAATCTGTCGAAGAGTATGAGAGCTAGCAAAAATTTGACATTTCTGTTTGTTAAGATACATACCAGATGATCTTTTGAAGTGTTTAAGTACTTGATTGAGAGACTTCACTACATTCTTGGTAGCCTTAGAGAAAATGATTATATCATCTGCATAGGACAGATGACTCACACAAATATTAGATCTGAGCTGATAGTCCAAATGTGGGGAAGATAAAAACTTTTGATTAAGAAGCCTAGAAAGATAATCCATAGCCAAAATAAAGATAGTAGGGGATAAGGGATCTCCTTGTTTAATTCCCCTAGTGGCATATAAGAAACCTTGGCTCTTGCCATTAATTAAGATAGAATGGTTGTTGCAAATGAGCCATCTTCTAATCAGATTAACAAAGGCCCCAGAGAAGCCCCTAGCATTCAAGGTAGCTAAAATAAAGTTCCAGTTAATTGTATCATAGGCTTTTTGAATATCCAATTTCATAATGAGATTGCTGCCTCTACATTTTCTGTTCAGATCCAGTAGCAGTTCCCAAGCCAAAAGGATGTTATCAGATATTTGCCTTCCTTTCACAAAAGCCACCTGATTCTTGCTGATAAGCTGCTGAAGATGAGGTTGAAGTCTGGTGCTGATAATCTTAATGATAACTTTAGAAATGACATTAGTTAGGTTGAATGGTCTAAAATCTCCCCATCTTATCCTGCTAGAATTTTTAGGAATCAAGGTTATAGTGGAAGCAGTAAAGTATCTAGGGGGATCAATACCTCTAAAGAAGCTTTGCACAACATCAACAAACTCCCCACAAATGATATTCCAAGTGGCTTTATAAAATTTTGCAGTGAAGCCATCAGGGCCAACTACCTTATGGTCATCAATAGAGTCCAAGGTAGCTTTAATTTAACCTTCCAATGGAGTGGTATTTAGATTCAGATTATGGACATAATCTTTGCAATCAGAGAAAATTTCCATTTTCATTTGAGCTCTAGAAGGAGACTGCTCCTTAAAAATATTTTAAAAGTAATTTACAGCATCTTGGGCAATATTCTCAGCATCAGTCAGCATATGGCCAACAGAATTCTGAATAGATAAAATCATGTTGTTTTTCCTTCTAAAGTTAATGCAAGCATGGTAATAACTTGAGTTTCTATCTCCTACCATAAATTTGGTAGCCGCAGCTTTCTACTTCAGAAAACATTCTATGTAATTGGTATGGAGTAACAACTCTTCATTAGCTTCATGGAGGTCAACTTCAGAAATCAAACCCCTTTGGAAACAGTTTTCCATGTTAAGCACTTTACTTTGAGCCTTAATCAAGTTCTCATGTATATTACCAATAGTGTCCCAATTCCACTTCCTCAGCTTAGCTGCCACCTTCTTTTGGAGTTTCCACAGATTTATCCAGGGATTAGTATCACCTTCAGACCTCCAAACCTTACCTACTACTTCCACAAAATGAGGGTGGAGAGTCCACATGTTTTGAAACCTGAAAGGAGCTTTATATGGGCTTTCAACATTTTCGATTGTGCACAAGAGAGGCCTATGGTGAGAACCTGCCATAGCCAAATGAGAAATGACAGTGAATGGGAAGGTTTGAACCCATTTTGAGTTACCAAGCATTCTGTCAAGTCTTTCCCTCATGGAACCCTATCTTCAAGTAAAGTCAGGACCTTGATACCTCAAATCAAATAATTCAGCCTCAGAAAGAAAGTCATTGAATCCATTCATGGCAGAAACAATAGGTGGCCTACCACCTCTTCTTTCAGTAGGAGAAGAGATACAGTTTAAGTCACCCCCCAAAATCCAAAAGGAGCTAAAGGATCACCCCCCAAAATCCAAAAGGAGCTCAGAGACTGGCGAATTTGATTTAACTCAATCCATAAGGTGGATTGCTAGCAGGCAAGACTGCTAGCTTAAATGAAGGTGGCATTTCCAATTTGAGCTCCAATATGGAATTGGATGTGAACAAATTTGGAATGGTTTAACAACACAGACCATTGAAGTTCAACTCTAGCAAAAAAGCCAAATTTTATTATTAGAATTGGAGAAAGTATCAAATTGAGGGAAATTTTTCCAAATTTTAAGGGAATTTTTAGTAACCAACGGTTCAAGAATGGAAAAACGCCACACTTTATGAATTTTCACAAAATTTTTTAATCTCTTTAGAGAAGAGGGGTGAGCAATACCCCTAATATTCCAAACAAGGAACTTAATCATTGAGAAAAGGTCCTCCCTTTCCACCTCGTCCTAGGAAGGTGATTCACATTAGAAGGTCCCTTCATAGGCTGTTTATTTTCAACTTTACTTCTTTTTATCTTATGGCTTCTTTGGACTTGCCAATCTTCAATTAGAACATCTGCCAGACTATTGATAGTATGATCTTCAACACTAGAGGGTTTTATGTTTAATAAGCTGTCATCTTGTATTATCTTTTCCTTTAAATTATTGTTAATGCATAGTTCTTCCTCTTGCTCCCCAACATTACTACTTGGCACAATCTCAATTGTGTTATTTACCTCCACATCAGTAGCATCAACACCCCCAGCCAATTCAACAGCTGTCCCAACTGGCCTGGAATTAGTTGTTCTAGTCCTTGGAGCTCTTTTTTTATTTGGAGGGTGAAGTCTATAACACTTCTCCACTTTAAGTCAAAAAATTTTACAATGTTGGCAATAGATAGGCTTTTGTTCCGCAACTATCTTCTGCCAGAAACCTTCCTCAGTAGTTCCAATCCAAACCCTATCAATATCAGGCAAAGTAATGTCCCCTCAACCAGGAATCTAGCTTCAGCTAGTCTGGCCACATTATAAGTGGGGCCATCAATTTTTAGGGGGCAACCAAGCACTCTACTAACGCTGAACAACACATTCTGATGGAAATACTGAATTGGTCAATTAGGGAATTTGAACCACATTGGAACTACAAGAGGTTCCTTTGTGGGATCAAAGTCTGGAGTCCATTTCTGTAATTTCATTGGGACACCATTAATGATCAAAGTCTGTTTTGCAAACCCTTGCATAATCTTCTTCATTAAATAAGGAAATGAGAAGGTGCCTTCCATCTATTAAACGCAGTCTCCAAGCTTCTGTAAGTTTCAAATCCTCAAAGTACCTCCTTACCAAGTCCATCTTAGGGTGGCCATACTGAAACTTACCCACCAGAGTAAACTTAACTGTTTCATTAATTTCATTGATTTCCTGGGGAGAGAAGATGATGGCAGGTTCCCCTTCCTTCAACCCTAAAGGATTGATAAAGGGGCAAAGCCCCCTCCCAGTAGCAGCATCATGAAGACATTATGGGAAAACCAAGCGGTCAAAGGATTTAGGCACTTCAACACCACTTCCAACAACATCAGCAAAGGTTGCCTTGGCCCATTGGGCATTGGTATCAGCATCAATGGGGAAGGCCGTTGAGGAAACACAACCCAAAGAACCCAAGAACAGTAAAATGATGAAAACAGTAGCAGTACTCTTAAATTAAAAGGAGCACAAAAAAATACAGCTACAGACAGGATGAAGGACCAATACAGTTCCAAGGCCAAAACTACAAACAGAAAGAGCAGAGATTAGCAGCAACTTCAGCAAATCAATAGAACAGTAACACTATTCAACAAAGATCTTCCCGGGCAAGACCTCAGTAAACTCCACAAACCTCAAGCACCCCTTGAAGAGAAAGCAAGTTTCTTTTTCCACCACCACCACTTCTCCAAGCAGCTCCATCACCTCCAAAACCCTAGCTGAGCGCAGCTAGGTCCAGCCGCCACCATCCTATATATATTATTTTTTTGATTTTATAATTGGTTTTTCATGTTTTTTATTTTATATATATCTATCTCTAGTTTTTATAATTTACCAAATCTATTTAATTTCCCGTTGCCTTCCCCGGCAACGACGCCAATAACTTGATGCGATGCTGAAATATAGTTGCGTAAAATTTATAAAGTTGGCTCTACTTTACAACGGTACCAAAAACTTGAAGTGGTATTTTATGAATAATAACATTTCGCACTTAATGTTGGTAATCTATGAAAGTATACATATCGTTATCAAGTAATATAAGACTTTCTTTTTATGGCCCAAATATCGATCCCACGAGGAAGGTTTAAATTTGAAATGATAAAATAACTAGGAAATTCACAAAATTCAAATGAAATTACTGTCACTAGTTTTGAATGTTTAAAATACTATTAAAGCTAAATTTAAAATACTATTAAAGCTAAATTACTATTAAAGCTAAATTATTAACTACTAGCAGAATTTAAAAGCAAAGTTAAAAATTAATATCTACTAAACAATGTTTATGTGATGAAATTTCCTTATATGAAAAAATATTTCCCACTATAATGAGCTTTTTGGTAAAATGAGATGAGATAAATGGTTTTAATTTGTATTGTGCTAAATTGGAGAAATTTTAATATTCTACCCTAATTTAGTGTTATAGAAAATCATTTTATAAACTTAGGTTTAGTCCTTAAATCCGTGGATAGGCTAGGAGGATAGTGGCTCCCACTCCAGAGCTCCCACTTCCCTTCCCCTGAAGGCTAGCTCTCGCTTTAGTTTTAAACACTAAGATCAAATTGGTGATTTTTAGTCATCACCCTAGAAATCTCCAATATATTTTCCTATTTATTTACACTTAATTCCATGAACGAAATGCTCCTTCATGGACTTAAATGTGATTCTCACTCTATTGTAGAACTCATACTCCATTTCCCGGATCATATGTTTCACAACATATTTTAACAATTCAATTATTCATATCGAAAAGAAAATTAAGAGAGGAGTTGAAAATCCATCACTATTTATTTTAAATTTTAATATTGGCACATCCATATTATCTCTTCATTTCACCATATCTCAGGGTGGGGAGAAAGATAAAGAAAAATACTCAGACTTCATGACAAAGTACAACAAAATATAAATTTCATATATAAAAGAAAGTTCATACAACAATAATAAACAAACAACACTTATCTGAAACTCTTTCTCAAAGTAAATACCTTGTAGTCTCTCTTAGAAAATGTAGTAAGAGGAAATCTCTCACTTCTCTTCTTCTCTAACACTTCTTAGAGAAGAATTCACACTTAAACTCACTTCAAAAACCTAAAACTATAAAGACAATAACTAACAAATGGTGTGGAATGTAGGCGTGAGATAAAGAAAACTTATTGAGTGGAAGAATGTGAATTGGTGCAAAGGGAGGGGGGCTTCTAATTAAATTTTTGCCCTAAAAAGAGCCTAGGGTCGGTTCTCCAATAGGTGCATCCAAAAACTCTTCAAAAAGTGTCCAAATTTGTCGAATCTTCTAGAAATAAGGCCTGCACAAACACTGGCATCATCAGCGCCCATTCTGGCACCGTCAGCTCCAGAAGCCATTTAATTAATCTGTCTTCTCTGTCAAATGGCATTATTGACACTTAGATTGGTGTCATCGGCATTGACCAATTTTCAAAATATTTATTTTGCCTCCAAGTTTCATCTTTTTTGCTTTCTTTTTGTTGAAAGTCCTAAAAATCAAGAACCTGCAATAAAACATAAAAAATACCTTCTATTAAAGCACAATATCACAAAAAATCACAATATCACAAAAAATGACAATATCACAAAAAATGAGTATAAAATGTGGGTCTAAAAATGCATATATTTTTTGTGTATCATCTAACATTCTTAAAATTTTAGCAACTTGCTTTACTAACATTACATAAGCATCAAATTCATGAATATTGACTAGTTTCTTAAGATTTAACCTCTCAGAAGGCCATTGAAACTTATTAGTAGTCATCGCTTTAATTAAATAATAAGCATCATGAAATGATTTTGACATCAATGAATCACCAGCAGCGACATCGATAATAGATATACAAGTTCCAGCTAATCCATTGTAAGAGATTTCAATTATTTTACAATTTGGTAAAACATGGTGTGGTCTCTTTCTAAATAGTTCTTTAAATCATTCCCAAACTTCATAAATAGATTTCCCTTCAAATTGATAAAAAGATATACTATCACTTCTAAGCTTCACAGTTTTTTATAGTTGAAAATATTGGCAAGGAATTTCTACGCTAAATCATCCCAAATTCTAATAGATCCAGATGCTAAAAATTTAATCATATCTTAGCATTATCCCTCAGACAGAATGGAAAAAGTCTAAGTCTTGTAACATCATCTGAAACACCATCATATTTAAATGTAGCACACAATTCTAGATAATTGGCAGGTTGTAAATTTGTATCTTTAGTTGGTGCTCCCCAAACATATTATTTGATACCATTTGAATAATAGCATGTTCAAGTTCAAATGGATTAGCCACTACAACAAGTTTTTGAGTACTATAACGAAATTCATTAACTGTAGGGATTGCATAATCTCTTAAAGGTATAAATTCTTGATTAATTTCAGCATTTTGATTATTTTTTTTGCTATTTCTTGAAATTTTTTATCTTTTTTATTTTTTTATTTTTTTGATTTTTTTAATAGTTCTTTCTAATTTAGAATCAAAGGGCACAAGTCCTTTAGAACCTAAACTACGCATACATTACTACAGAACAACATAAATCAAACTCACAAAAATAAGAACTTATATAAAAACAACAATACAATATTCTTATAATAAATCTAAATGTTTAAATAAGACTTTCTAAAAGTAAAAATTTTCTTTCCTAAAATTCCTTTAAAAAAATTTTTTTTTTACTTCCTGGCAACGGCGCCATAAACTTGATCCTGTTTAGAACGTAAACTTTTATGACAGTACTACAAAGTATGTGTGGTTATATTCTCAATTTTCCTTATTAATTGTTCTGCCAAAAACTTGACTCTTAAGAATAAAAATAGTGCAACTAATATATTTAAATATTGGGATAGTACACAAGTATTCGTATCGTTATCAAGTAATATAGAACTTTTTTATTAACCTTCGAATATCGAACCCACAAAGAGAACTACAAATGTTTAAGAAGAAATTAGATAAAAAATTCTTCTTTGTAAAATATTCTTAATCAAACTATAGATGCTATAATATGAATGAAAGTTTCATTCTTTTTGGTAATTTCTGATAATTGAAACTAAAGTAAACAACTAAGAAAATTTAACTAGATTTTGGTAAGATAAAATATCTTTTTCCTTATCATGAATCAGTAATAAGTATAGGAATTCTGCTGTGGAAGTATTCAAATTTTGTTGTGCCAAATATGAGCAATATTATTCTTTACCCTTACTAGAGATGCAATAAGGACCATTGGATAATTTATAGTTTTAATAATTCTAAATACGGGTTAGGTAGGAAAGATACTAGCTCTCACTCTAGAGTTCCCTCTTCTCCCTCCACCTAGGGGCTAACGCCACGTATCTAAACCTAAAACAATAAACCAAATTAGGGGCTCTAAAGTCCTCTAACTCTTCACCCTTCAAAGTTTATTTCCTTATTTATTTGAACTCAACCATATGAATTACATTCTCTTCCATACAATGTTATGTGATTCTTAACATTAGTTGACTGAGACAATACTATCTCTGATCTTACATGTTCTCACAAAAAATATTAACATCTTATTTGGCCAAATCAAGAGGTAAATGAAGAACAAGGTTTAAACCATCACAACTTATTCTGGTATTAAAGACCAATACTTCACGCAACTTCCATCCAACACTTAATCACATATCATTTTAAGGAAAAAGATAAAGAAAAATACTCAGAATTCATAGATAAAACACAACAGCACTTATGTTTAAAAGCAGAAATTCTGTAAACACACAAGAAGTGTAAAATAAAACCAAATGTAGTCTCTAAGATAAAAACTTATCTCAAATTCCTCTCCACCAAACTTTTGATGTTCCTTTAAATCTCTTCTCTTCATTTCTCTCATAGTACTCTCTACAAACACACTACAACTCCTCCCTTTCTTCTCTCTAAAATTATCTTAATTAATCTGTGAGAATGATAGAAAGACGTCCCAAAGAGACTCGGCGGTGATGGCTAATTGAGTCTCATAATCATTCAATCTAAGTCTTCTTTTATAATTTTCTAAAAGGTGCTTTGGTGTCTCTTCAAAAAGGTGTCCACATTCAATGAATCTTCTAAGAGTTGCCTCCTTCCAATAGTCATTTTAATGTATTTTCGTGCCCATTAACCATAAACCATTTTTTCACCAAGAGTTGCTTCAAATACTGCTTCAAAAAATCATCCAAATTTATTGAATTTTCAAATAACTACCTCCGAAGCGTAAGAGCGATGTATGCAATGCTTAGACATGACCTTCTCTGTTTTCCTGCCACTTCAGTGCCAGTCCTAGGCGCTTAGGCGCCACTGTTCAATTGCACACCTTTGTCATTTTTGCTCCAAATTTGATACTTTTTCACTCCTTTCACCATTTTTCATCCACTTAATTGTACCTAAAAACAAAACACACAAATACCTTACATTAAAGTGCATTATCCTAAGAAATAGGTATAAAATTATGTACGTAAATGTTATATATTTTTCGTGTATCAGCTACTAATAACTTTCAATGGCCCTCTAAAAGTGTAACTTCAAAAAAGAGTAGCTAGTATTCAAAATTCTCATGCAATGTCTATTTTGGCTTCTCAAACTACTGCAATATCAAAAAAGATACATCAATATGGGATGAATTATTCTCTAACACCTGATCTACTTGAGGAAAATTCATTGGAACAAATGTTCAATTCTCAACCATCATATAAAACCTTAAATACAATAAATAGACGAACTAATAATCCTCATTCGGATTATTATAATCCTAGTTGGAAAAATCACCCTAATTTCAGTTGAAATAATAATAAATTTAACGTTTTAAATCCTCAATGAGGGAGCAATCAATAACCAAGGAAATTCTAATTAAAAACCTCATTTCTCTCTAGGTTTTAAAAGTAATTCAAAAATTAATAAGCACAAATTATCAATGGAAGAATTAATTTTTCAAATGGAAAATCAATTATAAAGTCAAGGAGCTGTAATTAAAAACATGGAAAATTCGTTGGGATAGATTGCTACTAGACTTAGCAAAAGACCTCCAGGAATTTTGCCTAGTAATGTTGAAGTTAATCCTAAAGATTAGAATAAAGAGCAAATTAAAAGTTCAAAAAGAAATTGAAGTTGAGAAAGAAGGGGTGGAAAATGAAAAGTCTAGGGATAATTTTCATCTTGATTCAGAATATCCTATTAAACAAATGAAAATCACTGTAGGAAGACCACTACCTCAAAGATTGAAATAGTATAATAGAGATAACCAATTTATGAAATTCTTTGAAATATTGAGAAAATTAACTATAAACATTCCATTTGTTGAAACCCTAGAACAAATTCTAAGCTATGTGAAGTTTATGAAGGATATACTTAATAAAAAAAGTAAGTTTACAGATAATGAGACTGTTGCACTTAGTGAGGAGTGTAGCGCCATAATTCAGAAAAGGCTTCCTGAAAAACTAAAGGATCCTGGTAATTTTACTATTCCTTGTGCTATTGGTAAAATATTTTTTTGAATAAGCTTTATGTGATTTGGGAGTCAGTATTAATCTTTTGCCTCTATCAATTTTCATAAGTTTGGGTTTAGGAGAAATTCCACATACTAATGTAACTCTTCAGTTAGTTGATAGTTCAATTACCTAACCTAAAGCAGTTATAGAATATGTATTGGGAAAATTTGATAAATTATCTTTTAAGTGGATTTCATTTTGTTAGATGTGGAGGAAGATAAGGAAATACATATCATTTTAGAGATATCATTTCTTTCCACTGGAAAAGCTTTGATAGATGTGAAGAAAGGAGAGTTAACAATGAGAGTCAGTTGAGAGTCAGTGATTTAACAATGAGAGTCAGTGATCAAGAAATTACATTTAATATATCAAAATCAATGAGATACCCAGCAAAAGAAAGAGATAATGAATGCTTTAAAATGGATATTAATGATTATTTAAGCAATAAATATTTCACAGATAAATTTGAAGAGAAAACTGAAGAAGAACAGTTAGAGTATGAAGTTGAGGATGTAATTCAAGATAAATTTATATAAGCAAGTAATGAAGAATTGGATTATTTTCAAAAACGATTTGAACTATTAGATACTACGGATAATAAAATAAATTTGATTTTTTTGAGTGTGAAACCTCCTGAATTAAAAATTAAAATACTTACTACACATTTAAAATATACCTTTTTGGAGATTTATCAACATTACCTATTTTCATATCCTCAAAATTAATAGAAGCACAAGAACAGAAGTTGTTGTAAACCTTAAGAAGATATAAGAAAGCCTTTTGATGGACATTAGCTAATATCAAAGGAATCAGTCATTTGATTTGTATGAACAGAATTTTATTTGAAGAACATCACAAACTAAAAGCTGGATTTTAAAGGAGATTAAACCATATGATGAAAGAGGCTGTTAAGAGCTAATTTTAAAATGGTTAGAAGATAAAATAACATATTCTATTTCAATTAGTTCTTGGGTAAGTCCAATTCGCTACGTTCCTGAGGAATGAAGTGTGACTGTTGTGACAAATGAGAATAATGAATTAATACCAACAAGATAAGTCACTGCTTGGCAAATATGCCTATATTATAGAAAATTAAATTCAACGACTAGGAAAGATCATTATTCTTAACTTTTTTTGGGCCAATTGTTGGATAGGCTAGGTGGATACAAATATTTTTTTCTTTTTAGATGGATATAAAGGTTAACCTCAAACTCCTATTGCTCCTGAGGATCAAGAGAAGACAACACTTACTAGTCTTTATGGTACTTTTGCTTTTAAACAAATGTCATTTGATTTTTTTAAAACATTTAGAGAAAATTCTAGAATGATGTGAAAAGACAATTTTAGTATTAAATTGGCAAAAAAGTTAATTCATGGTTGCAGGAGGAATTGTACTTAGGCATAAAATTTCTGAAAAATGGCATGAAAGTAGATCAAGCAACAATCAAGTTATAGCTAAACTACCTCCACCTACTACAGTAAGAGGGGTTAGAAGTTTTGTAGGACATGTGGAATTTTAAAGATGGTATATGACACACCTAAAATATATAGTATTTTTAGAAATATTTTTTTACCTATTTTTGAGATATTACATTTTTTTGGAAGGTATTTGTGTGTTTTTCTTTTAGGTATAAGTAAAAAAGTTGAAAAATACTAAAAGGAGTGAAAAATGATCAAATTTGAAGTGGTACAAAAGTATTTTCGCATCTAAGTGCCATAACCTGTGCTTAAGCGCTGGTGAAACAGAGAAGGCCATGCCTAAGCGCCAGAAGCCCCACGCTTAAGCTCTATTAATAGTTACTTGACAAGTTAATTCACTTTGACAATTTTTGAAGGAACATTTAAGACACCTATTGGCTAAAATGGGTGGTATAACCACCGAGGATGAAAACATAATTAAAGGACTTCTGAAAGAAGGCATCCCTTGGTAAATACATCTAACTAGGACACATTTTGAATAGATTCCAAGGCACCTCTTGGAAAATTATAAAAGAAGGAAGTTGAGACTTTTAGAAGAGTCCAGAAAAGTTCTTGAAGAAGTTCGTGGAGAAGCTTTAGAGAAAATTTCAGGAACCACAATTTTTTTTTCCTTTTATTTGTAGTTATATTTTTAGATTTAAGAGTGTTGAAAGAGAGAAGAGATTCAAAGGAACTTCAAGAGTTTGGTGGAGGATTTGAGATAAGTTTTTATCTTTGTTTTAAATTACTTTTAGTTTTAATCGAGACTTCTTGGTTTTAATTTTAGTTTTAATCGAGACTTCTTGTTGGTTTGAACATGGTTTCTACTTTTAAAATAAAGTGTGATTTTGTTCTCTCCATTGATTCTGAGTAGTTTTCCTTATCTTTCTCCTTAAAATGATAAGTAATTAAAGTGTTGGATGGAAGTTGTGGAGAGTATTAATCTTTATTGTTGGAAGAAGTTGTGATGATTTTGAAAGTTGTGATGATTTAATTCCATGCAATTTATTTACTTCTTGATCTGGCCCATCTAGTTGTTAAAATTTATTCTAAGAACATGTAAGAACCGAGATGACATTGTCTCTGCAACTATTGGAAATAATTAAATGAGATTGTATGAATGAGAATGTAGTACATATGATTGAGTGCAAATAAATAGGGAAATAATCTTTATAGGGTGTAGAGTTAAAGGACTTTAGAGTAACAGGCTAAAGCCCCAACATGGTTTATTGTATTAGGTTTTGATATGAGATGTTATCCTCCAAGTAGAGGGAATCGAGGGAACTCTTGAGTGAGAGCTAGTATCTTCCCTGCCTAATCGGTCTTCAAAACTATTCAAACTTTAACTATTCAAACTTTACTTTAAATTAGCCAATGTTCTTTATAGCATCTCTAATAAGTGTAAGGAAAAATATTGCTCCTATTTTGCACAACATAATTTGAATACTTCCACAACATAATTCATATATTTATTACTGATTCATGATAAGGAGAAAGTTATTTCGTATTCAGTGTTTTTCTTTTGCATAAACTGAAGTTTTCTTTAAAAAGTTTTTATTTCATTTTCAAACCCAAAAATACCAAAAAAAAGTTTAAATTTCATTCCTGTGATAAAAAATATAGTTTAAGTATTTTTCTTTTGAAATAATAAAGTTTGTTACTTTAATTATCGTATTCTGTGAACAATCTCTTCCATTCAATCTTATGGCATATATTTAAACCTAGGAGCAAACATCACGTATCTAAACCTAAAACAATAAACTGAATATGGGGCTCTAAAGTCCGCTAAATCTTCACCCTTCAATGTTTATTTCCTTATTTATTTGAACTCAACCATATGAATTACATTCGCTTGCATACAATCTTATGTGATTCTTAACATTAGTTGACTGAGACAATACTATCTCGGATCTTACATGATCTCACAAGAAATATTAACATCTTAATTAGCGAAATCATGAAGTAAATGAGTACAAGGTTTAAACCATCGCAGCTTATTCTGTTATTAAAGACCAATACTTCACACAACTTCTATGCAACATCTAATCACATATCATTTTAAGGAAAAAGATAAAGAAAACTACTTAGAATTCATGGATAAAACACAACAGCACTCATGTTTAAAAACAGAAATCTTGTAAACACACAAAAAGTGGAAAATAAAACCAAATGTGGTAACAAAGATAAACACTTATCTCAAATTCCTCTCCACCAAAATTTTGATGTTCTTTTGAATCCCCCTTCTTTTCTCATACAATACTCTCTACAAACAGACTACAACTCCTCCCTTTCTTCTCTCTAAAATTATCTTAATTAATCTATGAGAAATGTAGAAAGAAGTCCCAAAGATACTCGGCAGTGGCGGCTAATTGAATCTCTTAATCATTCAATCCAAGTATTCTTTTATAATTTTCCAAAAGGTGCTTTTGTGCCTCTTCAAAAAGGTGTCCACATTCAATGACTCTTCAAAGTGTTGCCTCCTTTCAATATACATTTAAATGTATTTTCATGCCAATTAACCATAAATCATGTTTTCACCAAGCGTTGCTTCAAATAGCCTTTCAAAAATTTGTTCAAATTTATTAAATTTTCAAATAACTACCTCAGGTGCGTAAGCGCGATGTATGCAGTTCTTAGGGATGACCTTCTCTATTTTCCTGACACTTAAGTGCCTGTCCTGGGCGCTTAAGCGCCACTATTGATTTGCACACCTTTGACATTTTTGCTCCAAATTTGATCCTTTTTCACTCCTTTCACCATTTTTTATCCATTTTATTGTACCTGAAATTAAAATACACAAATACCTTATGTTAAAGTGCATTATTTTAAAAAATAGGAAAAAAATTGTGTATGTAGATGTTATATATTTTTGGTGTATCAGCTATTATTGATTTTCAATGGCCCTCTCAAAGTGTAACTTCAAGAAAGAGTAGCTAGTATTCAAAATTATAATGCAATGTCTATTTTGGCTTCTCAGATTACTGCAATATCAAAAAAGATACATCAATATGGGATGAATTATTCTCTAACACCTCTTCTACTTGAGGAAAATTCATTGGAACAAATGTTTGATTCTCAACCATCATATAAAACCTTAGATGCAATAATAAGACAATCTAATATTCCTCATTCAGATTATTATAATCCTAGTTGGAAAAATCACCCTAATTTCAGTTGGAATAATAATAAATTTAATGTTTTAAATCCTAAATGGGGGAGCAATCAACAACCACAGAAATTCTAATTAAAAACCTCATTTCTCTCTATGTTTTAAAAGCAATTCAAAATATAAGGAGCACAAATTATCAATGGAAGAATTAATTTTTCAAATGGGAAATCAATTATAAAGTC
Organism: Phalaenopsis equestris; assembly: GCF_001263595.1. Taxonomy (NCBI): domain Eukaryota; kingdom Viridiplantae; phylum Streptophyta; class Magnoliopsida; order Asparagales; family Orchidaceae; genus Phalaenopsis; species Phalaenopsis equestris. The sequence continues at coordinate 347,016 of NW_018220787.1, forward strand.
AAGGAGCTGCAGTTAAAAATAAGGAAAATTAGTTGGGATAGATTGCTACTACACTTAGCAAAAGATCTCCAGGAATTTTGCCTAGTATTGTTGAAGTTAATCCTAAAGATTAGAATAAAGAGCAAATTAAAAGTTCAAAAAGAAATTGAAGTTGAGAAAGAAGGGGTGGAAAACGAAAAGTCTAGGGATAATTTTGATCTTGATTCAGAATATCCTATTAAACCAATGAAAACCACTATAGGAAGACCACCACCTCAAAGATTGAAATAGTATAATAGAGATAATCAATTTACGAAACTCTTTGAAATATTGAGAAAACTAACTATAAACATTCCTTTTGTTGAAGCCCTAGAACAAATGCTAAGCTATGTGAAGTTTATGAAAGATATACTTAATAAAAAAAGTAAGTTTACAGATAATGAGACTGTTGCACTTAGTGAGGAGCGTAGCGCCATAATTCAAAAAAGGCTTCCTGAAAAACTAAAGGATCCAAGTAGTTTTACTATTCCTTGTGCTATTGGTGAAATATTTTTTGAATAGGCTTTATGTGATTTGGGAGTCAGTATAATCTTTTGGCTCTATCAATTTTCATAAGTTTGGGTTTAGGAGAAATTTCACCTACTATTGTAACTCTTCAGTTAGTTGATAGTTTAATTACCTATCCTAAAGCAGTTATAGAATATCTACTGGAAAAAAGTTGATAAATTATCTCTTAAGTGGATTTTATTTTGTTAGATGTGGAGAAAGATAAAGAAATACATATCATTTTAGGGATACCATTTCTTTCGACTGGAAGAGCTTTGATAGATGTGAAGAAAGGAGAGTTAACAATGAGAGTCAGTGATTAAGAAATTACATTTAATATATCAAAATAATTGAGATACCCAACAAAAGAAAGAGATAATGAATGCTTTAAAATGGCTATTAATGATTATTTAAGCAATGAATATTTCATGGATAAATTTGAAGAGAAAATTGAAGAAGAACAGTTAGAGTATGAAGTTGAGGATGTAATTCAAGATAAATTTATATAAGCGAGTAATGAAGAATTGGATTATGTTCAGGAATAGTTTGAACTATTAGATACTATGGATAATAAAATAAATTTAATTTTTTTGAGTATGAAACCTCCTGAATTAAAAATTAAAATACTTCCTACAAATTTACAATATGCCTTTTTAGAAGATTTATCTACATTACCTGTTTTTATATCCTCAGAATTAACTGAAGCACAAGAACAAAAGTTGTTGTAAACTTTAAGAAGATATAAGAAAGCCTTTTGATGGACATTAGCTAATATCAAAGAAATCAGTCCTTCGATATGTATGAACAGAATTTTATTTGAAGAACATCACAAACTAAAAGCTGGACATTAAGGGAGATTAAACCATATGATGAAAGAGGCAGTTAAAAAAGAATTTTAAAATGGTTAGAAGATAGAATAATATATCCTATTTCAAATAGTGCTTGGGTAAGTCCAATTCACTATGTTCCTAAGGAATGAAGTGTGACTGCAGTGACAAATGAGAATAATGAATTAATACCAACAAGATAATTCACTGCTTAGCAAATATGCCTATATTATAGAACATTAAATTCAACGACTAGGAAAGATCATTTTTCTTAACTTTTTTTGGGCCAATTGTTGGAAAGGCTAGGTGGGTACAAATACTTTTCCTTTTTAGATGGATATAGAGGTTATCCTCAAATTCCTATTGCTCTTGAGGATCAAGAGAAGACAACATTTACTAGTCTTTATGGTACTTTTGCTTTTAAACAAATGTCATTTGATTTTTTTAAAACATTTAGAGAAAATTCTAGAATGATGTGAAAAGACAATTTTAGTATTAAATTGGGAAAAATGTTAATTCATGGTTGCAGGAGGAATTGTACTTAGGCATAAAATTTTTGAAAAATGGCATGAAAGTAGATCCAGCAAAAATCAAGTTATAGCTAAACTACCTCCACCTACTACAGTAAGAGGGGTTAGAAGGTTTGTAGGACATGTTGAATTTTAAAGATGGTATATGACACACCTAAAATATATAGTATTTTTAGAAATATTTTTCTACCTATTTTTGAGATATTGCGCTTTACTGGAAGGTATTTGTGTGTTTTTCTTTCAAGTATAAGTAAAAAAGGTGAAAAATACTATAAGGAGTGAAAAATGATCAAATTTGAAGTGGTACAAAAGTATTTTGGCATCTGAGTGCCAGAATCGGTGCTTAAGCACTGGTGAAATAAAGAAGGTCGGGCCTAAGCGCCAGAAGCCCCACGCTTAAGCTCTAGTGACAGTGGTTAATTCACTTTGACAAATTTTGAAGGGACATTTAAGGCACCTATTGGCTAAAATGGGTGGCTATAACCACTAATGATGAAAATATAATTAAAGGACTTCTAAAAGAAGGCATCCCTTAGTAAATACATCTAATTAGGACACATCTGGAATCGATTTCATTGGTGGAGGATTTGAGATAAGCTTTTATCTTTTATTTTTAAATTACTTTTGGTTTTAATTGAAACTTCTTGTTGGTTTGATAATGATTTATACTTTTAAACTAAAGTGTGGTTTTATTTTCTTCATGGATTCTGAGTAGTTTTCTTTATCTTTCTTCTTAAAATGATAAGTAATTAAAGTGTTGGACGGAAGTTGTGGAGAGTATTAATCTTTATTGTTGGAAGAAGTTGTGATGATTTAATTCCATGCACTTCATTTACTTCTTGATCTGACCCATCTAGTTGTTAAAATTTATTGTAAGAACATGTAAGAACCAAGATGGTATTGTCTTTGTCAACAATTGGAGAGAATCAAATGAGATTGTATGAATGAGAATGTAGTACAAATGATTGAGTGCAAATAAATAGAGAAATAATCTTTGAAGGGTGTAGAGTTAAAGGACTTTAGAGTAACAGGCTAAAGCCCCAACTTGGTTTATTATATTAGGTTTTGATATGAGATGTTATCCTCCAAGTGGAGGGAACCGAGGGAACTCTTGAGTTAGAGCTAGTATCTTCCCTACTTAATCGGTCTTCAAAACTATTCAAATATTAAATTAGCCAATGCTCTTTATAGCATCTCAATTAAGGGTAAAGAAAAATATTGCTCCTATTTGGCACAACACAATTTGAATACTTCCACAACATAACTCTTATATTTATTATTGATTCATCATAAGAATAAAGTTATTTTGTATTCAGTGCTTTTTTTAAATAAACTCAAGTTTTTTTTAAAAAGTTTTTATTTCATTCTCAAACCCTAAAAATACAAAAAAAAAGTTTAAAATTTATTCCTGTGATAAAAACTATAGTTTAAGTATTTGTCTTTTGAATATAGAAAGTTTGTTACTTTAATTATCGTATTCTGTGAACAATCTAATCTCTTCCATTCAATCTTATGATCTCTTCCATTCAATCTTATGGCATATATTTAAACCTAGGAGCAAACATCACGTATCTAAACCTAAAACAATAAACTGAATATGGGGCTCTAAAGTCCGCTAAATCTTCACCCTTCAATGTTTATTTCCTTATTTATTTGAACTCAACCATATGAATTACATTCGCTTGCATACAATCTTATGTGATTCCACAATCTTATGTGATTCTTAAGATTAGTTGACTGAGACAATACTATCTCGGATCTTACATGTTCTCACAAGAAATATTAACATCTTAATTAGCGAAATCATGAAGTAAATGAGTACAAGGTTTAAACCATCGACAAGGTTTAAACCATCACTAAACCATCGCGGATTATTTTGTTATTAAAGACCAATACTTCACACAACTTCCATCCAACATCTAATCACATATCATTTTAAGGAAAAAGCTAAAGAAAACTACTTAGAATTTATGAATAAAACACAACAGCACTTATGTTTAAAAGCAAAAATCTTGTAAACACACAAAAAGTGGAAAATAAAACAAAATGTAGTCACAAAGATAAACACTTATCTCAAATTCCTCTCCACCAAACTTTGATGTTCTTTTGAATCTCCCCTGCTTTTTTCATACAATACTCTCTACAAACACACTACAACTCCTCCCTTTCTTCTCTCTAAGATTATCTTAATTAATCTATGAGAATTGTAGAAAGAAGTCCCAAAGAGACTCGGTAGTGGCAGCTAATTGAATTTCTTAATCATTCAATCGAAGTCTTCTTTTATAATTTTCCAAAAGATGCTTTTGTGCCACTTAAAAAAGGTTTCCAAATTCAATGAATCTTCTAAGAGTTTCCACCTTTCAATAGACATTTGAATGTATTTTCATGCCAATTAACCATAAACCATGTTTTCATCAAGAGTTGCTTCAAATACCCCTTCAAAAATTTGTTCAAATTTATTAAATTTTCCAATAAGTACGTATTAAATTTTCAAAAAACTACCTCGGGTGCATAAGCGCAATGTAGAGGTTAGGTGGGTACAAATACTTTTTCTTTTTAGATGGATATAGAGGTTATCGTCAAATTCCTATTGCTCCTGAGGATCAAGAGAAGACAACATTTACTAGTCTTTATGGTACTTTTGCTTTTAAACAAATGTCATTTGATTTTTTTTAAAACATTTAGAGAAAATTCTAGAATGATGTGAAAAGACAATTTTAGTTTTAAGTTGGGAAAAATGTTAATTCATGGTTGCAGGAGGAATTGTACTTAGGCATAAAATTTTTGAAAAATGGCATGAAAGTAGATCCAACAAAAATCAAGTTATAGCTAAACTACCTCCACCTACTACAGTAAGAGGGGTTAGAAGGTTTGTAGGACATGTTGGATTTTAAAGATGGTATATGACACACCTAAATTATATAGTATTTTTAGAAATATTTTTCTACCTATTTTTGAGATATTGCGCTTTACTGGAAGGTATTTGTGTGTTTTTCTTTCAAGTATAAGTAAAAAAGGTGAAAAATACTAGAAGGAGTGAAAAATGATAAAATTTGAAGTGGTACAAAAGTATTTTAGCATCTGAGTGCCAGAACCGGTGCTTAAGCACTGGTGAAATAGAGAAGGTTGTGCCTAAGCGCCAGAAGCCCCACGCTTAAGCTCTAATGACAGTTACTTGATGGGTTAATTCACTTTGACAAATTTTGAAGGGACATTTAAGGCACCTATTGGCTAAAGTGGGTGGTTATAACCACTAAGGATGAAAATATAATTAAAGATCTACTGAAAGATGGCATCCCTTAGTAAATACATCTAATTAGGACACATTTTGAATCGATTCCAAGGCACCTCTTGGAAAATTTTAAAAGAAAGAAGTTGATACTTTTACAAGAGTCTTGAAAAGTTCTTGAAGAAGTTCGTGGAGAAGCTTTTAGAGAAAATTTCAGGCACCGCAAATTTTTTTTCCTTTTACTTTTAGTTATATTTTTAGAGTTAAGAGTGTTGAAAGGGAGAAAACATTCAAAGGAACTTCAAGAGTTTGGTGGAGGATTTGAGATAAGTTTTTATCTTTGTTCTAAACTACTTTTAGTTTTAATCGAGACTTCTTATTGGTTTGAACATGGTTTCTACTTTTAAACTAAAGTGTGGTTTTGTTCTCTCCATCGATTCTGAGTAGTTTTCCTTATTTTTCTCCTTAAAATGATAAGTAATTAAAGTGTTGGATGGAAGTTGTGGAGAGTATTAATCTTTATTGTTGGAAGAAGTTGTGATGATTTAATTCCATGCACTTCATTTACTTCTTGATCTGACCCATCTAGTTGTTAAAATTTATTGTAAGAACATGTAAGAACCAAGATGGTATTGTCTTTGTCAACAATTGGAGAGAATCAAATGAGATTGTATGAATGAGAATGTAGTACAAATGATTGAGTGCAAATAAATAGAGAAATAATCTTTGAAGGGTGTAGAGTTAAAGGACTTTAGAGTAACAGGCTAAAGCCCCAACTTGGTTTATTATATTAGGTTTTGATATGAGATGTTATCCTCCAAGTGGAGGGAACCGAGGGAACTCTTGAGTTAGAGCTAGTATCTTCCCTACTTAATCGGTCTTCAAAACTATTCAAATATTAAATTAGCCAATGCTCTTTATAGCATCTCAATTAAGGGTAAAGAAAAATATTGCTCCTATTTGGCACAACACAATTTGAATACTTCCACAACATAACTCTTATATTTATTATCATCATAAGAAGAAAGTTATTTCGTATTCAGTGCTTTTTTTTACATAAACTCAAGTTTTCCTTAAAAGTTTTTATTTCATTCTCAAACCCTAAAAATAAAAAAAAAGTTTAAATTTTATTCCTGTGATAAAAACTATAGTTTAAGTATTTGTCTTTTGAAATTAGAAAGTTTGTTACTTTAATTATCATATTCTGTGAACAATCTCTTCCATTCAATCTTATGGCATATATTTAAACCTAGGAGCAAACATCACGTATCTAAACCTAAAACAATAAACTGAATATGGGGCTCTAAAGTCCGCTAAATCTTCACCCTTCAATGTTCCTTCACCCTTCAATGTTTATTTCCATATTTATTTGAACTCAACCATATAAATTGCATTCTCTTTCATACAATCTGATGTGAATCTTATCATTAGTTGACTGAGACAATACTATCGCGGATCTTACATGTTCTCACAAGAAATATTAACATCTTAATTGGCCAAATCAAGAAGTAAATGAGTACAAGGTTTAAACCATCACAGCTTATTCTGTTATTAAATACCAATACTTCACACAAATTTTAACTAACATCTAATCACATATCATTTTAAGGAAAAGGATAAAGAAAACTACTTAGAATTCATGGATAAAGCACAACAGCACTTATGTTTAAAAACAAAAATCTTCTAAACACACAAAAAGTGGAAAATAAAACCAAATGTAGTCACAAAGATAAACACTTATCTCAAATTCCTCTCCACCAAACTTTTGATGTTCTTTTGAATCTCCCCTTATTTTCTCATACAATACTCTCTACAAACACACTAGAACTCCTTCCTTTCTTCTCTCTAAAATTATCTTAATTAATTTATTAGAATTGTAGAAAGAAGTCCCAAAGAGACTCGGTAGTGGCGGCTAATTGAATCTTTTAGTCATTCAATCCAAGTCTTCTTTTATAATTTTCCAAAAGGTGCTTTTGTGCCTCTTCAAAAAGGTTTCCAAATTCAATGAATCTTCTAGGAGTTTCGTCCTTTCAATAGACATTTGAATGTATTTTCATGCCAATTAACCATAAACCATGTTTTCATCAAGAGTTGCTTCAAATACCCCTTCAAAAATTTGTTCAAATTTATTAAATTTTCCAATAAGTACCTCCGGTGCATAAGCGCAATGTATGCAGTTCTTAGGGATGACCTTCTCTTTTTTTCCTGGCACTTAAGTGCTTGTCCTGGGCACTTAAGCGTCATTGTTCATTTGCACACCTTCGTCATTTTTGCTCCAAATTTGATCTTTTTTCACTCCTTTCACCATTTTTGATCCATTTAATTGTACTTAAAATTAAAACACACAAATACCTTATATTAAAGTGTATTATCTTAAAAAATAGGTATAAAAATGTGTACGTAGATGTTATATATTTTTGGTGTATCAGCTACTAATACTATTCAATGGCCCTCTAAAAGTGTAACTTCAAAAAATAGTAGCTAGTATTCAAAATTCTAAAGCAATATCTATTTTGGCTTCTCAAATTACTGCAATATCATCAAATAAAACCTTAAATGTAATAAATAGATGAACTAATAATCCTCATTCAGATTATTATAATCCTAGTTGAAAAAATCACCCTAATTTCAATTGGAATAATAATAAATTTAATGTTTTAAATCCTCAATGGGGGAGCAATCAACAACCAGGGAAATTCTAATTAAAAAACGCATTTCTCTCTAAGTTTTAAAAGCAATTCAAAAATTAAGGAGCACAAATTGTCAATGGAAGAATTAATTTTTCAAATGGAAAATCAATTATAAAGTCAAGGAGCTACAATTAAAAACATGGGAAATCAGCTAGGATATATTGCTACTACACTTAGCAAAAGACCTCCAAGAATTTTGCCTGGTAATGTTGAAGTTAATACTAAAGATTAGACTAAAGAGCAAATTAAAAGTTCAAAAAGTGATTGAAGTTGAGAAAGAAGGGGTGGACAATGAAAATTCTAGCGATGATTTTGATCTTGATTCAGAATATCCTATGAAACCAATGAAAATCTCCGTAGAAAGACCACCACCTCCATTTCCTCAAAGATTGAAACAATATAACAGAGATAACTAATTTACAAAATTCTTTGAAATATTATGTTAATTAACTATAATCATTACATTTGTTGAAGCCCTAGAACAAATGCCAAGCTATGTGAAGTTTATGAAGGATAAACTTAATAAAAAAAGGAATTTTACAGATAATGAGACTTTTGCACTTAGTAAGGAGTGTAGAGCCAAAACTTAGAAAAGGCTTCCTGAAAAACTAAAGGATCCTGGTAGTTTTACTATTCCTTATGCTATTGGTGAAAGATTTTTTGGAAAAGCTTTATGTGATTTGGGGCTTGAAAGATTTTTTGGAAAAGCTTTATGTGATTTGGGAGTCAGTATTAATCTTTTACTTCTAAAAATTATCAAAAGGTTGGGCATAGGAGAAATTTCACCTACTTTTGTAACTCTTTAGTTAGTTTGTAGTTCAATTACATATCCTAAAGTAGTTATAGAATATGTATTGGAAAAAGTTAATAAATTATCCCTTAAGTGGATTTTATTGTGTTAGATATGGAGGAAGATAAATAGTTCTTTATTTTATAATTCTTTTTAGATGGATATAGAGGTTATCCTCAAATTCCTATTACTCCTGAGGATCAAGAGAAGACAACATTTACTTGTCTTTATGGTACTTTTACTTTTATAAAAATGTCATTTGGTTTATTTAAATCATTTTGAAAAAATTCTAGAATGATGCCAAAAGACAAATTTAGTATTAAATTGGGGTAAAAGTCAATTCATGGTTGCAAGAGGAATTATTTTTAGGCATATAATTTCTAAAAAATGACATGGAAGTAGATCCAGCAAAAATCAAGTTTTAGCTACGCTACCTCCACCTACTACTGTAAGTAGGACATGTTGAATTTTAAGGACAGTATATGATACCACTAAAATATATAGTGTTTTTAGACACATTTTTATACCTATTTTTGAGAATTCTTTCAGGTATAAGTAAAAAGGTAAAAAATGCTAAAAGGAGTGAAAAAAGATCAAATTTGCAGTAGTACAAAAGTATTTTGGCATTTAAGAGCTATAACCAGTGCTTAACCGCCGGTGAAACGGAGATGGCCGTGCTTAAGCGCCAAAGGCGCCGTGCTTAAGCGCTAGTGATAGTTACTTGACGGGTTAATTCATTTTGTTGAATTTTGAAGGGACTTTTAAGGAACCTATTGGCTAAAATCGGTGGATATAACCACCAAGGATGAAAATATAATTAAAGGACTTGTGAAAGGAGGCATCCCTTGGTAAATACATCTAATCGGGACACTTTTTGATTAGATTCCAAGGCACCTCTTGGATATTTATAAGAGATGGAAGTTGAGACTTTTAGAAGAGTCCTGAAAAGTTCTTGAAGAAGTTCGTGGAGAAGCTTTTAGAGAAAATTTGGGGCACCCAATTTTTTTTCCTTCTATTTTTAGTTTTATTTTTAGAGTTAAGAGAGTTGAAAGAGAGAAGAAATTCAAAGGAACTTCAATAGTTTGGTGGAGGATTTGAGATAAGTTTTTATCTTTGTTTTAAACTACTTTTGATTTTAATCGAAACTTCTTATTGAACTTCTTATTGGTTTTACTTTTAAACTAAAGTGTGGTTTTGTTTTCTCCATAGATTCTGAGTAGTTTTTCTTTATCTTTCTCCTTAAAATGATAAATAAGTAAAGTGTTGGATGGAAGTTGTGGAGATTATTAATGTTTAATGTTGGAAGAATTTGTGAGGATTTAATTCCATGAACTTCATTTACTTCTTGATCTGGCCCATCTAGATGTAAAAATTTATTGTGAGAACATGTAGAGAACATGTAAGAACCGAGATGGTATTATCTTAGTCAATTATTGAAAATAATCACATGAAATTGAATGAGAATGTAGTTCATATGATTGAGTGCGAAAAAAGGGAAATAATCTTTGAAGGGTGTAGAGTTAGAGTACTTTAGATTAACTGGCTTAATCCCCAAATTGGTTTATTATTTTAGATTTTTATATAAGATGTTATCCCCTAGGTGGAGGGAATCGAGGAAACTCTAGAGTGAGAGCTAGTATCTTCTCTACCTAACCGGCCTTGAGAACTATTCAAACTTTAAATTATCCAATGTTCTTTATAGCATCTCTATTAAGGGTAAAGAATAATATTGCTCCTATTTGACACAAGATATTTTGAATATTTTCGTAACATAATTCCTATACTTATTATTGATTCATGACAAGGAGAAAGATATTTCGTATTCAGTGCGTTTCTTTTACATAAACTCAAGTTATCTTTAATAAGTTTTTATTTCATTTTCAAAACCTAAAAATACAAAAAAAAAGTTTAAATTTCATTCCTGTGATAAAAACTATATTTTAAGTATTTGTCTTCTTAAATTAGAAAGTTTGTTACTTTAATTATCGCATACTGTGAACAATCCCTATGGTTTTGATATTCGGAGCTTAATAAAAAAGTCCTATATTACTTGATAATAATACGTATACTTACGTAGTATACCAATATATATGAAGTTAAAAAGTTAAATTCTTATTTTCTCTAGGATCATGTTTTTGGTAGTGTTGCAAAGTAAGGAATAAAGAGTGAAAAATATGATCTAATACATTGTTATACTGTTGTGTATAAACAGTCGAGATCAAGTTTTGGGCGTCATTTTCGGTAATTAATTGAAATCAAATTTCTATTTTAGAAAGACTTATTTAAACTTTAAGAATAATTGTAGGAATATCTTATTGTAGTATTTACTAATAAAGTATTTTTGTGTGTTTTATTTTATTTTATTGTATGTGTAGTTTAGGTTCTGAAGGACTAGTGCCCTATAATTCTAAATTAGAAAGAACAGTTAAGAAAATCAAAAAAATCAGAAAAATTAAAAATTTTAAAAAAACTAAAAAGTTACAGAAATGACAGATCAAAATAATCAAAATATTGAAATTAATCAAGAATTTAGACCATTAAGAGATTATGTCAATCTTATATTAGATGAAGTTCATTGTAGAATTCAAAAACCTACTGCAGTGGCTAATTCATTTGAACTTAAACCTGTTATTATCCTAATGGTATCAAATTAATGGTATCAAATAATCAGTGTATCAAATAATCAGTTTGGGGGACCACCAACTGAAGATCCAAATTTACATCTTGACAATTTTCTAGAATGATGTGCTACATTTAAATATAATGGTGTATCAGATGATGTTATAAGACTTAAGTTATTTATTTTCTCACTGAGGGATAAAGCTAAGATGTGGTTTCATTTGTTAGCTCCTGGATCTATCCAAACTTGGCGAGATTTACCACAAAAATTCCTTGCTAAATATTTTCCACAATAAAAAACTGTGAAGCTTAGAAATCATATTACATCTTTTAATCATTTTGAGGGGGAATCTATTTATGAAGCATGGGAACAATTTTAAGAACTCTTAAGAAAGTGTCGACACCATGCTATACAAGATTGGTTAATAATTCAAACTTTTTATAATGGATTAGTTGTGTCTCTTAGATCTATTATCGATGCCACTGCTGGTGGTTCATTGATGTGAAAACCATTTCATGACGCTTTTGGTTTAATTGAATAAATGACTACCAATAATTTTCAATGGCCTTCTGAGAGGTTAAATCTTAAAAAAGTAGCAATTATTCATTAATATGATGCATTTACCATGTTAGCAAATCAAGTTGCTGCAATTTCAAGAAAGTTAGACCAATTCAGAATGATTTTTCTTAACTAATTTTCATGATTGATGAGAATTCATTAAGCCAAATGGTAGATTCTCAAGCATCATTAGAAACTTTGAATGTCGTAAATAAGAATCCAAATAACCCATATTCAAATGATAATAACGCAGGTTGAAAGAACCATCCTAATTTTAATTGGAATAATACTTCAGGTGGTAGTAACCAGTAATGGGGGAACAACCAAGTAAACATATTGGGAAACTGGAACAACCAAGGGAATAATAATAATAGATCTACCTATCCTCCAGGTTTCAACAGTAATCCACAATTTAAAGAGAAGAAGTTATATATAGATGAAGTGGTGTTACAAATGGGAAATCAGTTACAAAGTCAAGGAGCTATAAATAGAAATATTGAGAATCAACTTGGACATATCGTAAATTCTTTAAGTAATAGATCCTAAGGATCACTTCCTAATAATACTGAAACAAATCCGTAAGACCCGAATAAAGAGAAAGTAAAAGTCATTCAACTTAGAAGTGGAAGAGAGTTGCAAGGCAGGGTTCAAAAAGAAATTCAAGTAGAGAGAGAAAAATTTCAAGAACCAATGGAGGATGCTCCTAAAGGTTCAGAAAGATCTATTTCTCCACTGAAAATTTATTTAGAAAAACCACAACCATCATTTCCTCAGAGGCTTCGTCAATAGAAGTTGGAAAAGTAATTTTCAAAAATTCTGGAAATTTTTAATAAGCTTACAATTAGTATTCCATTTGCTGAAGCCTTAGAACAAATGCCAAGCTATGTAAAGTTTATGAATGATATTTTTAATAGGAAAAGGAAGTTTGAAGATAATGAGACCGTCACACTTAGTGAGGAGTACAGTACTATAATTCAGAAAAAGCTTCCTAAAAAGCTTAAAGATCTTAGTAGCCTTACTATTCCATGTGCAATAGGAGACATATTTTATGGGAAAGCTTTTTGTGATTTAGGTGCAAGCATTAACCTTATGTTATTATCAATATTTAAAAGATTGGGATTAGGAGAAATAACCTCTACTACTATAACTCTGCAGTTAGCAGATCGTTCAATAACATACCATAAAGGAGTAATAAAAGATGTCCTAGTGAAAGTGGATCAATTTATGTTTCATGTTGATTTCATTGTGTTGGATATGGAGGAAGATAAAGAAAAACCAATCGTTTTGGGGTGACATTTCTAGCCACAAGAGGAGCAATAATAGATGTGCAGAAGGGGGAATTAATAATGTGCATCAATGATTAAACATTTACTTTCAAATATTTCAAGATCAATGAAATATCCTGTAAAAGGTAGAGATGATGAATGTTATAGAATGGATGTTATAAGATATCTAAGTGAATGCTAGTTCAAAACTAATTATGAAGATAAATTTGAAGTAAAAGATTTGGAATACGAGCAAGAAGAGGAATTAGATCAATGTGAAGATCTTTATAAGAAAGATTCAAACTATGTTCGAGAAAGTTTTGATATTTTGAACATCATAGAAAAAGAGAAATCATTTTGTCCATCAATAGAAAAACCTTTAGTACTTGAGTTGAAGTTACTTACTAAACATTTGAAGTATGCCTTGTTAGGTGATTCCTCTACTTTACCAGTTATAATTTCCTTAAAGTTAATGATGGAAGAACAAGAAAGATTGATGAAAATTTTGAAAAATTTTAAGAAAGCCTCTGGATGGACAATAGTTGATATTAAAGGAATCAGTCCTTCAATTTGTATGCATAAAATTCATATGGAAGAGAAATGCAAACCCAGGGTTGGTCCTCAAAGGAGATTGAATCCTATTATGAAAGAAGATTATGAAAGCTTATTATGAAAGAAGTTATTAAGAAAGAAATTCTAAAGTGGTTAGACGCTGGAATTTTCTACCCTATTTCAGATAGTGCATGAGATAGTCCAATTCGTTGTGTTCCTAAGAAAAGAGGAGTAATTGTGACTGTAAATGAATATAATGAATTAATACCTACTATACAAGTCACAGGGTGGATAATATGTATTGATTATAGAAAATTAAATCTTGTCACAAGGAAAGTCCTTTTCCACTACCCTTTCTAGTTCAAATCCTGGATAGACTAGTTGAGCATAAATACTTTTGTTTACTGGATGGATGTCGGCACTATTTTTGGTGTGGGGTTTGCCCGTAAGAAGCTGTCGGTCATCGAAATTGAAATCCCATTGCAAGCTTCAGAAGGACGTTTTTTTTTTTTTTTTTTAAATTTAGTTTTGAAAAAGATGAAGTCAAACTGACCCCAAAAATTTCATAGTTTAAATGAAAGAGCGCTTTACCTCAAATCCTGTATCTATCCCAAAGGATGAACACAAGAATTGAGGGTGAGGCTCGATCAAATAAACTAAAGAAAGTTATGACATCCGTTTGGTCTGCAAAAACCAATATATTGGCTGACAAATTCCCCTATTTAATATAAGGAATTAAATAGGGTTTATATTATGCTGGGTTCGGGAAAAGCTTCCTATAAGGGCAAGCCCCTATAGTTAATTACATCTTAGGTAACAAAAGTTACCTAAGAATACTCTCGATAAAAGTCAAGAAAAATTATCTTCAAGGAGTTCAAATGGTAAGGACATTTCAAA
>NW_018220787.1:361566-361872 GCF_001263595.1 Phalaenopsis equestris
CTCGGAATCCTAAGGCGAGTTTAGGGCTTAGATTGTACAAATGCCTAAAAGATGTGTTTGAGGATTTATGTTGCACTAGGCAAACAACCTCGAATTCCTATGGCTTTGTTATTTAAAGCTAAGGAAGGATGTGTTGTTGTAGATATTCTCACTGTTGAAGATGGTCGGGCTGCCCACCATGTAAGCTCCAAGGTCTTCGTTGTAGCAGAGTTCAAGTTTTCTAGGTCATTTGGTTATAATGTCAAATCAGATGACCCTAATGGTTAAAGTCCTTTAAATTTTATTCTGGGCATATTAAAGTTGATT
>NW_018220788.1:0-16897 GCF_001263595.1 Phalaenopsis equestris
AAAATAAAAAAAAGAGAAAAATGAACGGAAACAGTCATATTACTAAAATGAATCTAATGGACTGAGTGGTCCAACTCATGTGGATACCCTTGTCAGAAATCTGCAAGCAAGACTCTCACTAGGGATCCCTTGAAATTGATGAGGTAATTCTATGGGAAGGGCATCACGAATTAATCAATATGGGGTTTGGATGAGCACACAGGCTCATCTCAAAAATGCTTCTGCCAACTTCAGTGAAGTGAATCTGAATAGGGATTCCTCAACAGATAAAAGAGTAATCCTTATGTGAGGGAGATTGTTGTACCCCAACCTGTAGAAGGGGCTTCTGTCAAATACCTAACGAGGTGACCTAACTGGGGATTTAATGCGGTTATGAGGGTACTCCGCTTATGCATGGATCAATTAAATAAGTTGAATGTTATAACTGATACAATTTGCGCCGTCGGACATGGCGATATGAATCCCTCACACTATTCGGGTGTAAAAGTGGGTTAGACTATGATGATGGTCTACTGATACACCAAAATAATATAATATTTTAAGTACCTATTTTATGTTTTTTTTGTGATATTGCACTTTAAAAAAGAGTATTTTTGTTGCAGATATATCATTTTTAGGTATTTGAAGCAAAAGTAGCAAAAAAGACAAAAATTGAAGCAAAAAACAACAAATTTTGGGGTCTGGAGCATGATGCACCGTTTGATACAGAGCTGGTGCATGACGCGCTAGAGGTGAATTTTTGCAAATTAAGGTGGTTCGAGACAAATTTTTCTTGAATTTTCAAAGGGACACTTGTTCTACACACATTTGGAGTAATTCAATGCATCTAAAAACTTTGTAAGGTTCTTTTATGAAGGGATATGTCTCTTGGATCAAATGACACGTCTTTTGAATTCAAAAAAGTTGACTTTTAGAATTTTGGAGGGAATTTTGAATTCTTTTCAAAGGAGGCAGCCCAAAATAAAAGAAGAAGACTTGAAGAACTTCAAGGGGGGACAAAAAGAGAGGGTGGCGTGAAAGGCAAGAGAAGAGAAGGAGGAGATTTTCTTCTATGGATGTAAGAGGAGTGGGAAGGTGAGAGATTTCTTTTTCATTACACTTCTAAGAGAGAATTGATTGTGTTTGTAAAGAGAGAAAGACCTAGAGAGAACTTCTAGGGATTTGTTTGGGAATGATCGTGAGATAAGTTGTGTCGCTTATTTCTTTTGATTTGTAAACTTGTTTTTATATATGAAATCCGTGTTTTATCGTATCCTTCTCATGAATTCTGAATAGACTTCTTTATCATTCTCCCTACTTTGAAGATATAGATTTTTGAAGAATTGATTTTATTTTCTACGGTTTTAAATGATAATAATTTGTGATGATTTGAACTCCAATCATCATTTAGTTTTTAATATGACCAATTGAATTGTTAAAATGTGTTAATAAACATATGTTCTGAAAAGGGATGTGATTGCTACAATATGGGGAGAATCACATTTAATTTTATAGGAGAGTATGTCATCCATGGGATTGGGTGCAAATAAATAGAAAAATATACTTTGTTGGATGTAGAATTGAAGATTTTAAGGTGATAGATTAAAATCATCAATTTGGTCTAGTTGATTGAAAAATAATGTGAGCATGTTAGCTCTCAGAGGAGAGAGTAGTGGGAGCTCTGGAGTGCCAGCCGGTATCCTCCCAAGCTAACCACAGAATTAGAGACCAAACTCAGGATTAGTCGATGTTCTTTATAACACTCAGAAGAGGGTAAAGAATAGGATTGCTTCTATTTAACACAAAATAATTTTATGTATTTTCAAATGATTTTAATTTCTTCACATTCCATATACTCATTGTAGAGGGGAAGGATGCTTTATTAAACTTGAACTTTTCGTCAACAAAAACTTTGTTTAATTTTCGTAATTTTACTTACTGTTCGTCAACAAAAACTTTGTTTAATTTTCGTAATTTTACTTTTGAAAGTTTAGTATTTAGTTTAGTTTAACTTTTATAGCCTTACATGTGCATTTTAAATATCATTCACTTTAGTAGTTAATTTTCAAACTTCAGACTTTACTTTATTTTTCTTTTGTAGTTTAAAGTAGAATATTAAGAACTTACATATAGGTATTTTCAGCTTCCCCGTGGGATCAATATCTAGGACTCTATTAGAACACTTTATTATTTGTGATACGTATACTTGCATTGATTTTAAAAGAAATTTGGCAGTTTAAAAGGAATTTTAAAGATAACTTATTTTCATAAAAGTTAATTTTTTTGAAATTATATTGCATACTTATTATTATATCTACTATGTGTATTTTATAATATTGAAAAATATTTACAAAATTTACACACTAAATATATCCGCATCAAGTTTTTTGCGTCGTTGTCGGGGAAGTAACGAAAAACATTAGTTAGTTATTTTATTTTATTTAAAAAAATATAAAAAATATAAAAAAAAGTGTTTATAGTTTAGTTTGAATATTTTCTTATTTAAGTGTATTTGCTTATTTTTAAATTACTTGATTTATTTGTTTATGCATAGTGTAAGATCTGAAAATTTAGTACATTACGATTCTGAGTTAGAGATAACTGTTAGAAAAATTTGAAAACAACAAAAAGAGAAAGATCGTTCTAAAAAAAGGCTTGCAACACAAGTAATGTTAGAAATGAAAATGAACATCATAAAAGACTTTTAAGAGATTATGTTAATCCTACAGTAGATGAAATTCATTTAAGTATACAAAACCTTATTGTAGTTGTTAATTCATTTGAGCTTAAATCTGCTATTATCCAAATGGTACAAAACAATCACTTTGGAGGAACACCAACTGAAGATCCTAATTTATACATTACTAGTTTTCTAGAATTATGTGTTACATTTAAATATGATGGAGTGTCAAATGATGCCGTTAGACTTCAAATTTTTCCTTTTTCACTGAGGGATAAAGATAAGATGTGGTTAAACTCATTAGCACCTGAATCTATCAGAACTTGGGGAGATTTATCACAAAAATTCTTATCAAAATATTTCCCACCTTCAAAAACTGCTAAGCTTATAAATGATATCACATCTTTTTGTTAATTTGAAGGGGAATCAATTCATGAAACATGTGAAAGATTTAAAGAACTCCTTAAAAAGTGTCCACACCATGTTATACCAGATTGGTTAATATTTCAAACTTTTTATAATGGATTAGTTGGGATTGGATCTCTTAGATCGATAATTGACAATGCTGCTAGTAGATCATTAATGTCAAAACCATTCGATGAAGCATATTTTTTAATTGACGAGATGACTACAAATAATTTTTAATGGCCCTCTGATAGGGTAAATCCAAAAAGAATAACCAGTATTCATGATTTTGATGCAATGTCTATGTTACTTGCAAAAATAGCTGCTATATCAAAGAAGATAAATCAATATGGAATGAATTATTCTCATACAACGCCCGTGCTAGAATCTAAATCTTCTTATGAGACTTTAAATGCAATAAACAATCGTGCTAATAACCCTTATTCCAATTATTATAATCCTGATTGGAAGAATCATCCAAATTTTAGTTGGAGTAACAATAACTATAATGTTGCAAATCCGCAAAAGAGAAACAATGCTGCAAACCCATTGGGAAACTCCAACAATCAAGGAAATCAAGGTTTTAATAATTTGCAAAGTAAGAAGAAAAAATTATCAATGGAAGAATTGATATTGCAGATGACAAGTCAATTACAAAGTCAATGAACTGCAATTAGAAATATGAAAAATAAATTGGGATGTATTGCTACTGCACTTAGCAATAGACCTCCAGGAACATTGCCTAGTAATTTTGAAGTCAATCCAAAAGATCAGAACAAAGAGCAAATTAAAGCTATTCAACTAAGAAGTGGAAAAGAACTAGAAGACAGAGTTCAACAAGAAGTTGAAGTTGGAAAAGATGAGGTGAAAAATGAAAAATTTGGTGAAGATTTTCATTTTGAGTCAGAACGTTCTATTAAACCAATGAAAATCACTGTAGAAAGACCACCACCTCCATTTCCTCAAAGATTGAAGAAAAAATACATACATAACCCATTTTTGAAATTTTTAAAAATTTTGAGGAAATTAACGATAAATATTCCATTTGTTAAAGCTTTGGAATAAATGCTAAGCTATGTAAAGTTCATGAAGGGTATATTTAATAAGAAAAAAGAAGTTTATAAATAATGAGACTATCATACTCAATGAAGAGTGTAGCATAATAATTTAGAAGAAGCTTCCTAAAAAACTTAAAGATTCAGGAAGTTTTACAATTCCTTGTGCTATTGCCAAATGATTTTATGGAAAAACTTTATATGATTTAGGAGCCATTATTAATCGTATGTCTTCATCAATTTTCAGAAGGTTGGGTTTAGGAGACATTTCACCTACAACTGTAACTCTTCAGTTAGTTGATCGATTAATTACCCATCCTAAAGGAGTTATAGAAGATGTTTTGGTAAATGTTGATAAATTTATATTTCCTATGGACTTTATTGTGTTAGATATGGAGGAAGATAATTAAATTCCTATCATTTTAGGAAGACCATTCCTAGCCACTTGAAGAGCTTTGATAGATGTGCAGAAAGGAGAACTAACTATGAGAGTTAGTGATTAAAAGGTTACATTTAATATTACAAAATAAATGAGATGCCCTGCAAAAGAGCAAGAGATTAAATACTTCAGAATTGATATTAACGAATATTTAAGCCATGAATATTGCAAGAAGTCGTTTGAAAGAGAGTTTGAAAAGGAATATATGGAATATCAAGATTGATGACCTGACTTTTGGTTGAGGTTTAGTTTTTCCTCTTTAGTAGCATAGGGTATAGCCATAGGACTTTTCTGTTGACTATTCTTAGAAAACTAGAATAGAAACCCTCACCATTAAAAATTCTACACTCTTCTTTGCTCAACTTGAAGTTTCACATAGTGGTTCTAACCTCTAACACTTAGTAGGTGGGGTCACTATAGGGGAGCTCAAAGAGAGTTCCCATAGGGCTATCTGACCTTAAGGTTGGCACTAGATGTTGGTTTGGAGCTGGTTCACTCACTTGCACAAATTATCACCTATATCCACTCACAACTCTAAACCCAAATTTGTTGACTTTGATCACTTGATCTTTTGGGAGACTCATGTAGATGGTCTCCTAGACCCACTGACCCAGGCTGGGGTTTAGCTAAGACCTGTACATAGAGGACCCAAATGGGGATTCCATTGGTCCATAGCTCACATATGGTGGTTGGCTTCGCAATTCTACCGAAAATACCCAACTTTGTCTTTTACCACTAAACTCACCCAAATTACCTAAGTACTCTTGAAACCATAAATTTGGCCAAAATTCTCAAATTTACCCAAAATACCCAAATTTTTTCAAAAATAATTTTAAACCTTTTGAAAACATCCAAATTACCCAAAATCACCAAAAAATTGCCAAATTATCAAAATGCCCCTCCATAGCCCAAAATTTTAAAAATTTCAAAAAATCCCAAAAATTCTCAAAACCTTCCAAATGTTCTCAATTTCATTTTTCACAACTAGTACATGACCTAATTTGACCAATTCAATCATTTTTAACTAAAACCCCCAAATTACCTTTAAAGGCCCAATTTCCCTAAATTCACCTTAAATGTCCGTCAATTTGGCCCAAATTTCCCTCAATTACAACTCTAAACTCAAATTCATCTTTCATATGATTAATTCAAACCAAATTCAAACCTAATTGACCTATAATTTGAGCTCAATTTCAACCTAATCCCCCAATTGTGCCCCAATTTAGCAATGTCTCCGAATGTCATCCAATTGAATGCCCAAATCCCGAAGTTGACACTTGATTTGTGTTGAAAACTCTTTGTAAAATTCCTCCAGATCATTTTGAATCATCAATTTGGACCTAACACAACCGTAACCAGACCCAAACCCAAATTCAATCCAACACCCTAAAATTGACCGAATGCCCAAAATCCCTCAAATTGAACTCCCAAACCAACTCAAAATCACTCCAAATCTCTTCTAAACCTCTCATGACAATCATCCACACAATCTCGATCAATCAATTGAACTCGAACCAAAATTTTGATGAAAATTGAATTTTGGCACATTTTTTTTTACCCGATCGGCGACGAGGTTGTCCGGACGACCCCGGATGGCGAAACGGATCGCGCCGACGAGTCCGGAACATCAAAATTACCTAGGAATGACATCTATTTTGATATGATTCCATACAAGCACAAATTCGAGAATTTTGAATATTAAAAAAAATTACAAAATAAAAAAAAAATCTTTTTTTCACATAAATCCCTAAAATTCCTAAATCCCTAAGCTAGCTCACGCCTCTTGCCCCTTCCCATTCGCGAAACCTGCTGCCCTTTCACCACTGTCACGAGCCAGGGCTGCTCCCGAATCTCCTCTGTCGCAAGATCTTCTCCCGATCATAAGCCCTGGTGCTCTCTTGTCCCGTCGCCGACCTCCGAAATGTGTTATAGGGGTGGAAGTGCTGCCAAAATTTTGGGGAAGTTGTTGTTGAAGAATTTTGGAGCCCCATTGTTTGAAATTTTGAGCCCTGTTGGATTTGTTCGAAGCAGCTAGGAAGGTGCCTCATTTCCTTTTATTTTCCTTTGCTTCTCATTCTTTTCTCTGTTATTAGCTTTCCTCGAGCTTAAACTGCAATTTCTCTTTAAGAAAGCTTTGATGAATGGCTAAAGAATTTGATCAAGGAATCCTGATAGTTTCTCTATCATTTGCATTTCACCGATAAATAAGTCGATAAATAAGAATGCTTAATCATGAGGGTTGTTTTTGGTTGTAAGTATTTGGGGTTTTCTTTCATATAAACTCATGCGATTCCTCCCTATTTTGTGGTATTATTTCAGTATTTGAAGGAACTATTTTCTTTTATCCTCTAAAATCTTGTTTGATTAGTTTGGGTTTTTCTTGAATCCAAATAGAAGTGGTAATACCTTTTCTTTTTGTTTGTATATGAATAGGTAGTTTCTCATTTCATCATAAGGGTTTCATGTTTATTTGAAGTTATTCTCTTGGTTTGTGATACATTGCAATGGAGTAAATAGGAATTTCCAATTTCTCTTTGGAATTTTATTTGGCTATTTGAAGATTGCTTCCAGTTCTTTTTATGCATGAAGAATTTGAGGTTCTTTCTTCCCCTCTTACACTACCTTATGCAAAGCTATTTAAATGAATTATCTTGTTGAATGGTACAAAGAAATTGATGCAATAATTTCATGAAAGGAGAAGCCTCTCATTTGAAACTAGGTATTTCTGGACTTTCCTTTATCATATAAGGTCACATGCCTTGAATCCGAATTTGCTTATGGTTTCGAATTTATCTATATCTTGAAACGAGGAATACATGAGCATTCTTTCTTGGAATCTTTAAGGTGGTTAAATTCATGTCATGCTTGAAATAGTGAAGATATTGGTTCAGCTGTATGAATTGTACTACTAAATAATAATTTCCGTTAACTTTGGAGCATGTGAATGTGCAGGGATGATTTATTTGCATTCTTACTTTGGGTAAGCCATTTAGTAGGAAGTTTATTTGGTAATTTGTATTTGCTTGCTCTGGCATCAGATCCTTGAGTCATGGGAATTCAAGAGGCAAATACCAATTGCATGCTTACCACACATATCTTATGGGTTCACCCATTGAACACCTGAACTCTGATTTTTACATATTCACCACCCAATTCTTATATATTTACATATTTAACACCCAAACTTCAGGTTTTACATATACACCACCCAAATCTTAAAATGTATGAGAATTAGGTGGTATGTTTGTAAATATTCTTTTCCTAGCAGCATTTGTTTGTTGTCCATAGCCTCTCCATTTCAGGAAGGATGTCTGAGGCTATTAAAAATTTGAGATACCTTCAATATTTGAATCTTGCTGCAAATCTCACTTGAATGCCAAGATCTCTGAGCAGTCTTTATCACTTACGGTTCATAATCTATAAAATGTGGTTGGGGGATCTTGCTTTTATGATTTCTTGCCTGGCGATATGAGTAATCCCTCCAATCTGCGCCACTTGGAATTGCTTTGAATGTTTTTTTTATATGTACCTGGAGTTGGGAAATTAAGGTCATTTTAAGAACTAAATGAGTTTAATGTTAAGAATGAGAGTGCTTACAGGATTGAGGCTTTGGAACATATGAGTGAGTTGCTTAAATTAAAAATCCATTTTTTGGAAATGTGAGAGGTTTTGCGGCATGTTGGTTACCCATTTTTGGGGCTTGCGTGGCTCGGTTTTTGGCCTATTGATTGGGCTCGGTTTCGGTTCCGTTGACCCTGTCCTTGAACAGGTTGAGGAGCTCGGGTTTTACCTCTTGAGGGGCTGCGGTTTTGCCATGTAATGGCTTGGTTTTGAGCATGTCTTGGGCTCAATTTTTCTTGGCTTGACTGGGTCTTGTACTTGGTGAAATACAACGAGGCTTTGTCAAATGACTCTTTTTTTAGCCTTATGTGGCTCGGTTTGACGCCTTTTTAGTGATGTTTGGGTCATACTTTTAAGACTACTTGTCAAAATTTAACTTGTATTTTGAAGTTTTAAATGTCAAAGTTCGACTTGTATTTTTTTTGAAATTTTCTTCGTTAAGGTTTAAGTCTTGCTTCGTGATTTTCTTTTTGTTAAGGTTTTAAATTGTATTTTGAAAGTTTCATTCGTCAAAGTTTAAGTCACATTTAAAAGAGGTTTTTCATAACGTTGGGGTTTGGAAATAGCTTTTATACGATTTGAGGATCGATCCACCCTCTTTATGTCGATCTTTTAGGTGGACCATTTTCTCCTCTCTCTCACCCCATTTTTCTTCTTTTTTCCTTGCTCCTTGGTTGATTTATGTGCTTATACCCAAAGCATAAGTGCGCACGTATAACATTTTGCTATATGTGAACCATCAAGCAAGGCTATAAGTTGAACGATTCATTTTGGGGTAAAGGTGATGATGCAAAGACATGCCGGTTGTATAGCAGAATAATGTTTCATCCTACAACATCAGACCCGGTGAACCGTAGGATGATAATATTATTCATCGATAAGACTAGCGGGACACCCTTGTCCTTTTAGGTTGTTGGCGGTCCCAAGCCCGACAGTGTATCAGCTCGTGGACAATCATATTTCTACAAAACTGATAAGAACAGATACGATAATAACAAATATTACATTTGTAAAACCATTTTAACTACAAAATTGCTACACCTTTCTTTGCATGAAACTTATGTTCATGCCAAAATATAAATTTTAAATAAAAATTCGATTGTCCACTTGTCAATCACCTGTACCGGGCTAATGAGTACCCTCCTAAGTTGGTACAGTATGACACCCTTCTAGTTGAATGTCGGACTCTATACATGTGGGTGACCGATAGTAGAATATATAGTTTCCGAGCCTATCCGAACCTGAATGCTTATAATCCACTTCGGCTTTTTATTGTTCACTTGTTATTTCTTTTGAGATTTTCCCAAGTGTTTTCTTGTAGCCCTCTTCAAACTTATTTTTGTGAGTCACTTGAGTTTCATTTAATAAGTTATGGAGTGGGGAGCCCAGGGGTAAAATAGTAATTTTGAAATTTTAATACCTTAATCAAATTTTAGGATTAATCAAAGGGAAAATGGGTAAAAATATTGATTATGATGAACTTTTTGGATGATTGAAATATAATGGGCTAAAAGGTAGAAACCAACTTGTGACATGTCCCATGATGAAAATAAAATTGTAATTTTATTAATTATCATAATTTGGAGATCAATTCAATTTGAGGATCCTAAAGTATTGGGCTTGAATTATGAAGACAATAAATCACTCATTTAAAGCCTATTAGTTGGTGATCAAATGCTAAATCTAATTTTAATGGAAATTCTAATTCAACATTTAAATTATTTTAAATCACTTTGAAAATTGAAGTTAAAAAAGAGGTCTAATAATGACTTAGGCTTGATATGCAAAATTTTCTTAATCGGGATTAGAAAAGATGAACATAGTTAATTAAAAAATATTTTCAAACATTTTAAGCCCTACTTTAATTTAAGGTATTAAAAGTCCTTAATAACCTTGAGTTTGCCCTTTGGAGCATCCACTCACATAACTATCAAAATAAAATATTAAGTGACTTTGATTTTCTCATTCTTGAGGTAGTTAAGTTTAAATTGATCTTGGGATGATTAATAGAACAATTTGCTAAGTTCAAAAGGGACTCAAAACGTTTCAAGGGACTTCTAAAGCGTTTCAGGGTCATTCTACGAACATTTTTGAATCTCTTGGATATTTTAAAAGACAAATTGAACTTGTTATATTTTGTTTTAAGAAATCATCCACTAAAATTTTTCAGCAAGAATGCCAAGAAGGGGACATATACACTTTTAAATTATTGCATTTACCTTTCTGTACTTCTTGTCTCGAGCTTGCATGTTAAACAACGATGTTACTCTGCATGAAAATCAAAACTACCAGGATAGCCGTAAAATCAAAACCAAAACTAAAATCAATCAAAATAAAATTCACCGCCACAACATTCAAAATATAAGACAATTTAAAATTTAATCACAAAACCATAACTACAACTAAATTAAGACATCTCTATCGGATGATTAGGAATTCCTTGGAGGAATTTAAAATTTTTGTACCAAACACATTGGTGTGAGCTACCACTTTATTCGGGACTTGATTGATGACGATAAAGTTATGTTGAAGAAGATAGATATGAAAAAGAATTCAACGAACATGCTCACGAAGCTACCTACTATAGAAGTTTGGTAAACAACCGAGCTCATGTCTGATTGCCCAACCAGAAATTTTGAAAAACTACATGAGGCGTCATTCCATCCGGAGAAGAGTAAGTAAGCAATAATCTTGATGCAGTTGAATTGGAGTCTGAAGCTTATTTGGTCATATTTCACTTATTTAGAAGTAAGAGATAAGGTGAAGATTGTTGTATTTATTTATTTTTTTATAATTAGGGGTAATTTGTTCTTTTGGTTTTTTTTTATTTGTATGTTCTTATCTTCAATAAAAGGGATAAAACGTCCATGAGAGAGTAATGGTGAGAAAAATGTAGAAGTTGTAACCCAAAACCATTTTT
Source organism: Phalaenopsis equestris (assembly GCF_001263595.1). Classification (NCBI taxonomy): domain Eukaryota; kingdom Viridiplantae; phylum Streptophyta; class Magnoliopsida; order Asparagales; family Orchidaceae; genus Phalaenopsis; species Phalaenopsis equestris. Next base: position 11,100 of record NW_018220788.1, read on the forward strand.
TTTATCTCAATCCGGTGCTAATGAAATCTCCCTTCTCGTGGGCGTAAGCTGTTAAGAGTTATATTAGGAAATAATTTAGTATTGTAAGAAGATATGAGGAATAAATTATTTTTTTAGACTAAGGATATATTTCCTTTCCTATGTTATATTTATTTCCTTCGATTAGAAGTTATTTCTTTTCCTATTTTAAGCTTTCCTATTTTATGATATTTCTTATATCTCATAATAATTAATATGAATTGATTATTGGAGATATTATGTGATCTGTTTTACATTTCATATCATTTTTATTTTATTATTTTTTTTATTATAGGATTCATGTAAGGGTTATTTATACCCCTGTTCATATCAATTAAATTGTTTGTTTTGGTATTCCACATTATTCTGAATCTCAACATGGTATCAGAGCCAAAATTTTCCCCTGACCACCTGTAGTTGTTGGAATATCGTCAAGAATCCCTTCCTGTCGGTTTTCTTGCGGTAAGGGAGGAACTATTTCTTTACCTTCATCTTCGTTCGTCTGCTTCTACCCTAGCCGACAAAACACTACCGGGTTTCCTCCATTGGCGTTTCTTCTTAATTTAATTATGCTATGAAATAATATAATATAAATATATAAAAAATAATAATTTATTTATTATTAATGCAATTAATATTTTCATTTTAATAATTGAATAAATAACTTGAACAAATTGAACATTATAATAACTTGTATATAGTTTAGAAACCCGACGGCGCAAGGTTACTGGTCCAAAGGAGGTTGAAATACTATATCGATTGTCTGGTGTAACAAAGATACGTACAAATCTTATACAATTATTTTAAAAATTTTAAGAAAATCACTTATTCACTCAACATATAACAATTCTTTTTAATAAAATGTTTGATCTGAATTTTGTATGTACTCTGCCCTCATATACTTCTATCATCTATTCTCTTGTTCTCATAAGAAGCTTCCTGTTATTCTACGAAACAATATTTTTCGCACGTCATCAGGATCTTGTCTTCCACTTCTTTGTTGGCAGGTAGAAGAATGTTTTAATTTTATCAAATTTTATAGTTACAAATATTTTTCTTTTCATTGCACATCATTTTTTATTTCGCATATGCTTCTATCAAAAACTATGATGTCATGATAGTCAATGCTCTTATTAAGGGTCCGTTTCGGGCAGCTTATAAGTGCGGGCAGCGTTTTCAAAACGATGTCGTATCGTTTGGTCCGCGCGTTTCGCCAGCTTATTTGAAACTGCGTTTGAGTTTTTACACTAAAGCTTATCCTGAAACGCACAAGCTGCTCCAAACGGACCCTAAATAAGTGTTCTTTAGAAATTTTCCTCTTAGTATGGTAGCACATATTAGAAAAAAATTATTTATGGATATACGTGCATGGATTACAGTGCATTTGAAGCTACCACCCTATTTAATTTAAATTAATCATTTTTTATTTTGCATATTATATTTTTTTATAATACAGTATCTATGTGTCATTGTAAGAGAAAATAATTGATAGAGAATTAATTTTATCTTATCTACATAAATGTATTTATCAAAGACAAAATGATGCTTCATGGTTTCATTTAAATTATGCTAATAGATATGTAATTAAATTATTTATATTTATTTTTAAAACTACTTTTAAGTATTTTATTTTGTTATTACAATGACAAAGATTGCAGAAGGAAAGCACGCCATTAAAGGAGGTAATATTGAGCCAATCATATGGGGGAAGCAACTAGTCCCAAAAATCTAGAATTCAATATGAACATAAAACCACGAGAAATAAGATAATGTTATATGGTGCTATCTTATAAGGATACACTAAATATGTTATTATCATATAATGTGAAAGAATCAATAGGTGCTCACATCTATAAGCTTATAGATAATGAAGTTTATGATAAGCTTTCAAAATTTGAGAAACAAAGACAATATTTCATACAAGTGATGGAGGTCAAACAACAATGATTGATCCAACAGATGTAATACTTTGATTACATATTTTAATCGCCACCTAATAAGAAAATATGAATTTTGATGAAATAGGGTGGTAGCTAGATTTATTTTTGTCATATGTGTTTATGTTTTTTTATTACTTAGGGTTCATTTGGGGTAGCAATATAGTGGTGTTGCGGCGTTGCAGCAAAATTTTTTGTTTTTAGCAAAATTGTATTGTCTGTTTTTTGGCAAAACTGTGTTGTCCGTCTTTGGTAAAACTGTGTTGTCTGTCGAGATGGAAGCTTACTTCACTCAGATGTGATCGGAGCTGGAGGCCAGCATGGATGATTATGGGGTATTTTTTTCTTTTTTTTATATTTGTAAATTTTTTTTTTCTGTGAACAGTGATGTACATATTTTAGATTAAATGTATTTTATTTATTTTGCTATTTGATTGGATAATTTACTGCTCGACTATTATTTAAGATCATTAAATATATGAAATAGTATGTTAAATGTTGTGATAACAGACGTGGTAATATAAATATAAAAGAGTCAATCTTTTGTTTTTGGTTGATTCTACAGTTTTCCAATGAGTTACCATCGGTTTTGTGATTACATCAAACATATATGAAGGCAAAAACTCTGCTAGGCGATAGACTTATTTGCCGACGCCAAGCCAACATCGAACTGAAGGCTTAAGTGCAAATTATGAAAACGGCGGACGTGACACTTTTCCGACTGTTCTTCCATCTGTTAAGACAACTGACGCATCAACGACACTTAACCTACGGTTTGCCTGCGTCAAAAAATCGATGGGTGAAACATTTTTCAGACAAGTAAGTCCGCTACGTACAATCCACAGAGTCAACGTTGGTGCATTGCTGAGAAAAAATTCTTCATTTAATCTTCAATAATAAAAGCATAATTCATTTTTTTTAAATTTTGTTCTAACTAAATTTAGGGGTTGCCTAACAATCGTATGGATTTTAACTTGAGGAGTTTTCTTCAATAAATCATATAAATTCAGATTTAGCAAATCTTTGTTGGTTAAATCACAGAAGTTATTTGACCTGAGCTTTAATAATTCTAATTAAGGGCCCGTTTGGGGCAGCTTATTGGGAGCGGCAGCATTTTGAAAATATCGCCTCTCTGTTTGATAAATACGTTCACACGGGCTTATTCCTCCCGCACTGCGCCCGCGTTCGATAAATCCTTTATGTTGTTCAACGTAGTGCGAGCCCTGCGTCCGGCGTTAGCGATTTACGTTACCCTAGGAATTTTGGAGGTGCCCTCGATCTCCCTCGCCTTCTCCCTCACTGGAATCCTTTCTGGTTCGTCGCCCTAGAGGGGATCGAACCTTCTTCCTTTCCAATTTTCCTTCATGATCATCAGGTATCCTTTCGATTTCCCTAGCTGCAATCCTTGGAAAGCTTCCTTTCGATTTCCCTACTATGATCTTCTTTTTGGGAAGTGTAGATGCAAGAAATGAAAAGCTATAGCCCAGTTGAGATCTATAGCATGAGTTGTTTTTGACATCCTCTTGTTTTTGGCATGTTCTCTTGTATTTGGGTTTAGGCCAGTTGAGATATGTTTCACTTTCTATGTCTCGATATTTTGGCATTTTATCTGGTTTTTGGATTTGGGTTGCTAGCTGCGATCCTTAGAAAGCTTTCTTTTCTCTGATCCTTTTCCTGGGAAGTGTAGATACAAGAAATGAATTTTTTTTGTGTGTGTATGAAATATAAGTCCATTAAGAGTTTTTAGCTATAGCCCAATTGAGATATGTGGTGTGATTTGTTTTCGGCATCCTTTGGTTTTTGACATTTTCTCTGGTTTTGGCTCTGTTTGTTTGATGGGAGGTACTGGCTCCAGTTTTAAGCAAATTGGTCATGGTATTATTGTTTAACTGCAGTTTATGTGATGGAGAATTTGCAGAAATTTCTGCTATGCATAAATTTCAAATAACCCAATGTTGATTTGGTTATACATTGAAGATTATGACTTGGTTCATGAAAATGTATCTCAAATCATTATGAAATTGTTTATTCTTCTATGAAATCATACTAGCGTGTAATTGTAATGTTTCAAACCTATATCTACCTTGTCATTGAGAGGATTCCGTACTCTTATCTTTTGTTTTATGTTAAAAATGATAATGGTTATAGCATTAGGGAGTTAAGTACATATAAGGAGGCTTTGTTTTTATAAGAGGCAATGGCCTTTCCGTAGATGTTTTCATCTTTTATATAGATGTTCTGCACTATATTCTTCTGTACTACCAATAAGCTATTCTGAATAAACTGCCTCTAACAGTTTTATAAGACAGGGGCATATAAGACAGGGGCAGGAATATCATTTAACCACCAATAAGTTAATCTGAATAAGCTGCCTCAAATAGCAAGCCAGATTATTCTGATAATCTGCAGATAATCAGTTTATCAGAACAACAGATTATAAATAATCAACAGCTGCACCAAACAGACTGATTTATGTAGCCAACCCCACGTGGTGGGATTAAGAGATTGTTTGGGGCAGCTGTAGCTTCTCAACTTTTCAGATGTAGCTGTGATGCTTAGGAAGCTGCATCGGAGAAGCTGGTTGTTTATTTGTTGCAGCTGAGTGAAAACAGTTGTGGGTCACTATTTCTAGAAAATGATCATTCTGCCCCTACTTAATAAAACTGTTTAAAACAGAACTGTGATAACCACATATTTGATAATTCAATAGTCAAATAGTTCATAAAATGATAAACAATTATATAGATATTCCAAAAAATAGAAGACAACTATATAGAAATAATTAGTCCAATGCAAACAAAACAACGAGCATCATTTAAACATAAATGATCAGTTTATGTTTCCATTAATCATTCTCGATCTTTGAAACAACTTTGATTAAGAGTGGAGAGAATAGAAGAAAATATCCGAGTGATGAGAAAATAAAACAAATAATATGATGAATTTTCTTTTCATTTTGATTGGGAGTTCTATGAGAGAAAAGAACACTATTCATCCAATTCCTGATTTAGAATTGAAAGAAAACAGAGTAGTGTGCATGATAACTTTTTGACCGTGAATAGGCTTGGCTCCATTGCCGAGCTTCAGAATATCCTTCTGCACTCCCATCCCCACTTATTATTGTTTTCATTGCCTCAACCTGAAAATTTTTCTGTTTGAAAACGAGATTGAAAGGTAGAACGGGGAGGGGTAAAGAGGATGGGAGGAAGGTAACGAGAGAGAGCACTAACGCCATCTTCTTCGACTCTCCCGCTAACGCCTCTCTGCCGAAGAAGACGGTGGTTAACACGTAGAAATTCTACCCTTGAATGCGGGCTACGGGGTCAAACCCGCGGCCCACATTCAACAAAAATTAGGGACACCGCCGCCGAACGCTGTCCCAAACGGGTGAATTTTTTAGGCCCGAAATCACGCCACGGAATGGAAGAGCTCTCAAAGGGAGCCTAAGGCTTGTTATTGTATGTTAATTAATAATTACTTATTCACTAAATAATTAATTATTAATAAAAGCTATATCAAACTAATTAGTTATTAATTAATAATTTAAATTTTATAAATAAATAATTAATTAGTTATTAATTATATTGATAAGGGTTTACTTCTAATTTAAATAAATAAATAAATAATCAATATGCATTTTTTTATTATTTATCTATTAGATAATTAAATAAATATATTTATCTAATCATACTAAATCTAATAATACATTAATTATTTTTTCATATTTAATCGATTAACTAATATTATTAACTTAAAATAAAATAGAATTAATATTGCATAAATATATATCCCTTTGCCTCTCTCAGCCAGGAATTTTTATTCGGTACGTGCACCGCATGAAGC
>NW_018220789.1:0-750 GCF_001263595.1 Phalaenopsis equestris
CTAAGCAGTGGGGCTAACCCCTCAATTGGCCAACCAAGATTCCCCTTGGCCAATTTCTATAAAATGCCCCCCACGGCCATGAATAGTGTAAAGAAAAATTTTTCATTGAGGCCTCCCAAACTCCTCAGAGAGCTTCTCTAAGAGTTCCTTAGCACATTACAATCCATTTCCCTCTCCCAATTTCACCACAGAAATCTAATTTTGACTTTGAATTCCTTCCCGAAACCAGGACAAACTTCAATCCGAACCTACACAGCACCAAACTTCAAACAAATTGGCTCTACACCTTCACAACAGTGAAGGAAGCCAAACACCGCATCAATTTCCCCTCTGAATTAGCCTCTACCATAGCTCTCAACAAACACCCAAAATCTGCGGTGGTCAAAATCATACATAGGCCTTACACCAGAGCCAGAGGCTTCATCCCTAAGCTATTTGGGACCCAACGAAGGTGTGAAGAATCTCTGATTGAGGGCAAACCTCTCAGAGCAAAGGTATAACCCCACTCACTCTCCCGAGCCTTCGCGAGCTCTCCATTTATTATGGCTTAATTTCATAGTATGTTTACCATATAGATGTGTTCGTCTCTTCAAGACGAACAATTTAAAAAAAATCATCAAAATCCATTAAGAATGAGAAAGATATTAAGGTTTTAAGTTGGACGGCTCTCCGTTAAGGCCATCGGGGACGATGAACGGATGCTGTCCATTCTCGCGTGTATTGAATGGATGACGGAGATCAAGCCGGATG
>NW_018220789.1:3036-5192 GCF_001263595.1 Phalaenopsis equestris
TCTTAATAACACTAATCTGTCTCCTAAAGGGTCTTATCTGTCTCCTAAAGGGTCTTAATAACACTAATCTGTCTCCTAAAGGGTCTAATCTGTCTCCTAAAGGGTCTTCACACTCATAATTTTCAAATTGAATCACAAGAGATAATTACCCTATTCTTAGCGAAAATTGAGACATATAATCAAGACATCAATGTTCACTGAGCATCAGGTTGTTGCTAGGATGAATTATTATGCAACATAATAAAGTTTAAATGGACCCAAGGCCTTTTACCACACATTAAGAATGTTGCATGGACCTGCTCCCTACTCTTAACCTAGTGAATACCTTAGGGATCTATTAAACTTAATATGTTTTACTTAATAATATTATCCTTAAAATTTAAGGACCCTCAATACACAACGTAGAGTTAGAAAGGTTTCCAAAACTTTCTTTTCCAGCTCTATGAACATAAACTGCTCTGACATGCATTTTGAGTTGCAGGTGGTAAAACGAGAAGACTCGCCAGATACACTTTTACAGTTTATAGCATTTTATAGTCTTTCTTGTACTATCCTACTGCACTTTTATTTATGCTTGTATTTACATACCTGCATAGAAAATATAAAATTGCATAAATCACCCCCATAACTTTTATAATGTAAACTTAAGATGCTAAATTGCATAAATCACCCCCAAAATTTTACTTAACAATATATTCTTACGTAAACTTAAGATACTAAATTAGGAATGAAAGTTTGATTCTTTTTATAATGTTTGATAATGTGAAAATAAAGCAAGAAACTAATTTTCTTCACAAAAATACATGCAAGATAAAGGCAATATAAATAAAATATCTTTTTACTTATTATGAATGAGTGATAAATATAAAAATTTTGTTATGGAAGTATGATAAATGTGTTGTACCAAATATGAGCAATAATATTCTTTACCCTTACTAGAGATGCTATAAAGAACATTAGCTAATTTATAGTCTGAAGACCGACTAGGAAGGGAAGATAATAGCTCTCACTCTACAGTTCCCTCTTCTCGCTCTACGCAGGGGCTAACATATCGTATCATAACCTAAAACTATAAATCAAATTGGGGGCTTTAGCCTTCACTCTAAAGTCCTCTAATTCTACACCCATGAAAAGTTTATTTCCTTATTTATTTGCAGTCAACCCCATAAACTACATTTTTATTCATGAAATCAATATGTCATTCCAACCATTTGTTGACTGAGACAATACCATCTCAGAACTTACATTTTCTCACCACAGGTATTGACATCTATAGTTTCTGAAGACCGGCTAAATCAAGAAGTAAATGAAGTGCAAGTTTTTGAATCATCACAACATCTTCCAACATTGAAGTCTAATAAGTCTAATACTTCACACAACTTCCTATAAATATTTAATCATTTATCATTTTAAGGAAAAAGATAAATTAAAATATAATTCCAAAATTCACAAATCAAACTACTCAAAATTCAAGGAGGAAACACTACCACACATGAGTTTAAAAATAGAAACCATGCACACAAACAGGAAATCTAAATTAAAACCAAGTGTAGATATAAAGATAAACACTTATCTTAAATTCTCTCCACCAAATTACATGAAGTTCCTTTGAATTCTCCTTCTTCTCTCATAATACAAACTAACACTCAAAATAAAATAAAATAAAACATAGGTTGCCGGCGGCGGCGGTGGACTGTGAAGTTTGATGGATGGCTGGCTGGCCCCCTCTCTTAGAAAATCTTTGTCTTTTCTTATAAAAATCCAAGGGATGCCTTGGTATTTCTTCAAAAAGGTATTTGTGTCCATTCAATGAATTTTCTATAAGTTGCCTCCTCATAAGTCAATGTTGACCTCACTTTTGGGTGAGGTTTCGTTTTTCCTCTTTAGTAGCCTAAGGTCTAGCCGTAGGAATTTCCTTTTGGCTATTCCTAGAAAACTAGATAAGGAAGCCTCACCATTAAAAAATTCTACCCTCTTCTTTACTCAACTTGAATTTACTCAACTTGAAGTCCCACATATTGATCCTAACCTCTAGTACTTAGTAGGTGGGGTCACTATGAGGGAAACTCAAGATGAGTCACCCTTAGGACTGTTGGACCTTAGGGTTGACCTGGGTGTTGGTCTGGAGCTAGGGAACTCACTACACTCATCTACAC
>NW_018220790.1:0-614 GCF_001263595.1 Phalaenopsis equestris
TAAATACGTTGAATTTTGGCCCATAACTGCCAAAATTTGGTCCGTAGTCGTCAAGGGCACCGTCGGAAAGCTTTTATGTCATGTTTTATTCTTCTCGGGTAAATCTAACCATCAACGCCGTTTTGGGCGCCGTCGGCGAGCAGACTGCGCAGCTCCACCGTTTGGCTCCGTTTTAGCTCCGTTTCGCCCCATTTCAGTTGCGTTGTGTTCCTAACAGATAGCCCTACAAAATAAGCATGAAAACAACCTTCTTTTAAAGTGCAATCTCATTAAAAAATATGCAAGAAGTGTAAAATAGATTAAGCATCGAAAGACTTATCGAAAGGTGATTGGGCAAAATTCATTTCTTGCTAGCTTTTGCTCCAAATTGCACCATTTTTGCATCTTTTTACTTCAATGACCATATTTCATCATACCTGCAATAAAAAATCAAAAACATCCTTCTTTAAAGTGCAATATCATCAAAAATAGTGTAAAATAGGTTTGAAAATCTCAACATTTTTTCTTTTGGTCAGTAATCAACTTGTTTTATCATCTCCCACATGATACATTATGTTTTTATGCAAATTATAGTCCAAATGAAGCGGAGTTAGATGAGATTATTTCTTACTTGA
>NW_018220791.1:0-1102 GCF_001263595.1 Phalaenopsis equestris
TGTGACGGTAAAAATGAAACGTTTTATTATTATTTTGGTTATTAAGATCACTAAGGTCAATCGTATGTTCAGAAATTTTATTCAAAAGTTTATCAAAATAACTCACCCACCTATGTTGAATATCTTTTTTTCTAAGAAAAGTACTTTTTTTTATTTTCATACTTAATACACTTTACTTGAATTAAATCTTTACTTTTCTTTTTTCTTTGTTTGGCTAGTTTATACATATTTTTTTCACCCTCCTTAATATCTAATCTATTATAAATATCATTAAAAGCAAAATTTTTAGCGTCACAAATTGTTCTTTTAGACTCCCTGCGGATCATTTGATATTTTTTCAATTCTCTAAGCTTTTACATTTAAACCAATTTTTATAACATAACTTCTTATATTTTATCTTTTCTTGCACATTATTATTCCACCACCAACTATTTTTATTTATAATTTTTTTTTCTTTTAATTCTCCAAGCACATCTTTTGCTACTCGTTTAATAGTATTTGTTATTTTATCCCACATAACATTTGATTCTTCATGAACTTCCCAAATTTTGAAATCTTGAATTTTACTCATAAAAAGAATTTTATTTGAGTCTTTTAGGTTCCCCTATCTAATTTTACGATGATGAGTTCTAATAATCTTTATTTTACAACTCTTAATCTTAAAATCTAGAACTAATAAACGATGCTAGGTACCTAAATTCTCACTAGGAATGATCTTACAATCTTTGCAATCTCGACGATCTCTTCTTCTCATAAGAAAATAATCAATTTGTGTTTTATTAGATCCACTCAAATAAGTAATAAGATGCGCATCTCTTTTCGTGAATAAAGTATTAGTAATAACAAAATCATACTCTAAAGCAAAATCTAAAATAGCTATATCTTCTTCATTAGTTACTCCAAAACCGTAGCCACCATGAGTATTTTTGAAGTCTTCTACCACTTTACCGACATGTCCATTTAAATCTCTTCCAATAAAAATTCTTTTTTCAAGAGGTATCATTTGTATCAAGTCTTCTAAGTCATTCCAAAATTTATCTTTAGACCATGATGTATCTATCTAAACCTACTTGAGGAGCATAAGCAATTATAATATTAAAAA
>NW_018220792.1:0-1751 GCF_001263595.1 Phalaenopsis equestris
AATTTATTTTTAAAAGTAGAAATTAAAACATGCAATAATGTACCAAACAAACATGCTTTTAAAATAAAAGAAAAAAAAAAGTGTGAAAATATGAGAAGATTGAGTTCTTTTCAATATTCACTTTTCTTATGTGGGCCAGCCATCACCTCCAAATCTTAGAGGATATGATTGAAAAATCTTAGGAAACTTTTACCTGGTTTATTCTCATCTTATTTTATGTTTTTTTTCTATTTTTTTATTCAGAATTTTTTATTTTTCTAATTTAGGTTAAACATATTTGTTATGTTTGTAAATAAGGAGAGATTAGTTTCCCTATATATATGTACACTATTTTTGAATAATAAAGAGAGTAAATTTCCGAACCAAGTAATCTACATGGTATCAAAGCTTGGGAACAAACCCTAGCTTCCTCCTTTTGCTGGGACCCTCCAACAACCACCATAATTTCCTTCCGAGAGCTGTCTGTGATGCGGGCTTCCCAAATCTCTCCCAACTACAGGCTTCCCGCATCTCTACAGGCAAGCTTCCCAAAGCTCTCCCTGTCACAGGCTGAAGGCTATCCTAGAGCAAACTCTTTTGCATATGTCCACAAGAAGTTGCTAAGAGTGCTCGTCATTCATCCTATTGAGCGGTTCTTATGGTTTACTATTTCTTCTGGCCTCATTAAGCACCAAAATTTGTGAGAAAGAACTCATTTTTTTTCCATTATGATTGATGTTTAGATGTTTTTGTTGGCATCACTTTCTGATGTCACGATTGTAGGTGTCCGCCTGCACGACTCGAGATAATTTATGGTTCGTCCATAACATCCCGTAGCTTAAGACACCCATTCGGAACTCTCTAGCACATGCTCGGTGCACATAACTAAGGTTGACTGGGATTTAGCCTTACCGGGGAGAACCCGCTGTCGAAGGGGCTTCTTCAAGACACAGAACATATGTGCCGCCCATTCTAGTGTTTAGAAGTCACCGCACGTTCCTCTAAAGCCAAATGTGGCCATGGAAAGTCATGGAGTCCTCCTACGCACATTGCAGGGAAATTAGGGTCTGAACCGACCAACCAGCACCGTGGCTTAAGGCGACCGTCGATAACGAATCCCTTGGTAAACGATCGATAAAAGTGTTCATTTTTGAAGTTGTGGGAACATATTTCAGTCTTATGTAGTCTCCCACAACTTTCAGATTGAAGAAACCCTCAGCCGGACATTTTCGGTGAAAATCGGGGTCTGGGGGCCCGTCGGCATCCGAACCCCCAATTCGGAGCTTCCAAAATGTTTATTGTAAGCTACAGAGTCGTATCCTAGCGACACACACCTTTCCATAGCTTCCGGGTCGATAAAAACGGTCATGTAGACCACCGGGCCCAAAATTAGAGTCTAGACCGTTGGGGTAGTATCCGGCCCCTAACGGTGGTTCTCGCCCCGTACGGTGCACCCCCAGCCAGTGTCCATTCGGACGTAGAGAGGTCCATACTCATCCTGGGACACTTCCTAGAGGTTCGAGTAGGGGTGTAAACGAACCGAACACGAACGAACAGAGTTTGTGTTCATGTTTTATTCGTTTGAAATTTAGTTTGTTTGAAATAAGCTCGTGTTCGAAATTGTTCGTGAAGTCACTGTTCGGGTTCGTTTCTTAACGAACGAGTCGAACACGAGCTGTTCACGAACGACGAGTCAGTTAGACATCCCTAATATTAATATATATATATATATATATATATATATTATATTTATTATATAACATATATTATAT
>NW_018220792.1:1766-3670 GCF_001263595.1 Phalaenopsis equestris
TATGTATATATATCTAGTATATTAATATATTATTATTATTTATTTATTATATATTATAATTTATAAAATTTAATTTTTTAAAATACCATAAATTTTTATATATAATTATTTTAAATTATTTTATATTTCGAACAATAATGATTCGAACACGAACGAATGTATCACTGTTCGTGTTTTGTTCTTTTAACTAACCGAACGAAAAAAATTGTTTACGTTCGTCTCGTTTATTTATCGAACGAATCGAACACGAACTCATTAACGAACCTAACACGAACTGTTCGTGAACAACGAGCTTTTTTGACAGCCCTAGGTTCGAGGGTCCATCAGACCCCCCACCACGCGATGTTTGAAGAAAAGTGGAGTGAAAATGGAAAAAAAAAATTAGGGAAGGGTGGCGCATATGCGCCCCCTATGTTGGTGCCTAGGCACAGGGTGAGCTGGGATGCTCCATTGGGCATACACTTGTTGCCCGATCCTAAGGTTACACTTTGTCTAATAGGTGTGACGTTCATTGAATGAGATTGTTTCTCCACCTTTAAAGCTATAATCTATACATCAAATAGGGATCAATATGTCTGTAGTTGCGCCACATTACTAATAGACAACCTTAGTCCTCTAAGATATCTCGTTATTGTGCGCTCCTCTTTTTCCATCAACTCACATTTTAGTATGAGTTGATCAAATTTAGTTGCGTACTCCAAAAATAATCTCCCTGGCACAAGTGGTATAGTTTCATGAACATATCATATTAGTAATACGCGAGAATATATTTGCGATGTATCTCCCTTTCATCTTAAACCAAATAGTGATTTTACTTTTCCTCTCTTGCTGACGAAGACACTTTGAGTTATTCCACCATAAGAAACCATTATTCCTGAGGTTAATGGCTACAAATTTAACTCGTTTGTTCTGGAAAATATTTTTGTACTAAAAAAAGTTATTATACTGTTTGGAGTCACTCAATAAACTCATCTAGATCCATGTGATTGTTAAAATATGATGAAAATTCACCTTTACTCAAAGATCCCGACTTCTTTGATATTTTATGCTAAATCACCAGAGTATTGGTTCTTCATCACTAAAAACTTCCCAAAAGGAGGGATTCACTTCCTCCACGCAATCTGGCGAGTCACCGTTGTGGTTATGGGTGGCTTCACCAGATTGTCTTCTCTTAAAAATGAAAATTTTATGTTGCAGTTGGACGATTTCCCGTTGTATTATCCTCCATAGTAAATTCCTTGACACTTCATTGAGGTTTGTACATGGTAACATGCCTTTTCACCCAAATAGGTTTTAGGCCGATCTAGAATTGCAAATCAAAGTTGGTTGTAGGCATAGATTTTGGCAGTAGGTGTCAAGTGGAATATTAATGAGCGCAAAAAATGTTGGATTTTGAAATTAGGGTTGTGGTAGTACTTTGGGCATGGCGAACAACTTTTTTAATTTTGGATTTGGACAAGAAAGACAAAACCTTAAAAATTTAGGGTTTGTCGGGCTCTGATATCATATGATATAGTTTTAAGACTCATAGAAGGTGTTTAAGAATTGACTTTAGCAGGGAGGTGAGTTACATGACAGAAGAATCACGGCAGTAGAGTAATTATTTAGCATCTTAGTGTTACACAAAATTCCAGCAGAGACAAATAATAAGAGTGATAGGTAGAGATTTTTTAAGTGAAAAACTTAAAAGTGAAAAATATCACGAGGTCTAGCTCAATCAGAATGATCCACTATGAGTTAATGAGTACGCAAGACCCTTGTTCCACATACGAGAAAGAATTAAACAGTTCCTCGAAGTACAATGTTTGTATGTAAAAGGACCTACTGTATAATGGTCAAGAGCGATAACAATTGGGAGTAGTTATCAGAACTTCAGTGCACCGTCTTCAAGGTGCATCATTGCA
>NW_018220793.1:0-7024 GCF_001263595.1 Phalaenopsis equestris
CAACTTCCAAGCCTGTTGTTCCCGTAGCTGTTAAGGGAAAAGAACTTATGATAATTAGAGATCCAACTAAGGGATTGGCTATACTGCCATCAATGTTCAAAATTGGGTCAATCTCTAGAACTACGCCACTAACCCGATCTCAAAAGAGAAATCACAATAAGAGGGTTCGGAAGGCTGCTAAAACCCAAGCTCACAAGGAGATACCTATTAAGGAAGATCCTCACCAGAATGAGTTGGAATTACTAGAAACATATCCACTCCTACGAGGAAGTAGATTCCATCCCTTAATGTGTACCAATGGGTATGAGAGTATCCAAAAAATTGCCGCTAATTTACCATCACTTCTTGGCCATTTTAGGGAGAGAAAGAAGTCTACTCCTGTCATCCGAGTCAGTTCAGTTTTCAAGAGGCTAGCTGCCAAGGAAGGTTGCTCAGCTAGTGAATAGCTTAAACGAGTGGGATATGTAGTATCCCCTCGCATAAATAAAGAAATCTTAAAGGACGTCAAACCTGTCAGACATCTTAGAAATCAATTGAAGCTTTGCCTGCTCGTATTCCCATCTAGTTTCGCTTAGAAAACAGAGTTGATATCGCCATAGTTACCACCGATTCTACCGTTACTAGGACCCTGGGTCATCGACCAGCCAAGTCACCACTGAGTTCAAGAATTCTACCAATCACACATTACAAGGATATTATTATTGCTTCTAAGGAAAAGATGAAGAAATTACCGAGTACTGTAGTCGGTCTGCACCATGGGGAGCATACTTCTCTTCGACATACCGATGTTTTTGTTGAGACATTTCATCTCAAGTCAACACCGTCAAAGAAAAAGGTGTGGGTACCCAAGGTCCTATACTGATACAGTCCAGTAAGTCTAGTAAGCCCGCAGGGTAAGAGCATGGAATGAAGCCAGGGTCCGAAGTATCTGACATTGTCGCAGCAATTGCCAGTGAGATGGAGGAACAAGAGGAGGAGGTCCAGTAGGGTCCTCCTGATCTTAAGGCAATTCAAGAATCAATAATTGAAAGAAAATTTAAGAAACTCAGAGTCAAGATTTTCGAGTTGGCTCGGGAACATGGAGTCTCCATTGACGATGATGAAGATTTTGACTATAATGATTACCTCAAAGAAGATTTCATGGATGTCCATGTTATTGAGTTAAGACACACTACATCTGCGCGCAAGGCTCAACTTCTCTTTAAAGAGATTGTCGTAGATGAGCCGTGTAGGGCTATCCTCTTATGAGATAAGCAATGCAAGCAACTGGAGAAAAGGATAGAAGAGATGGTGATCCGACTTTTTGTTGCGATAGATTGTGTAAAATTTAATTAAATATAATCAATTTATATTTTGGTTCTATGCAAGTATACGTATCGTTATTAAGTAAAAATGGACTTTCTATTTAAGCCCCAAATATTGATCATAAGGGGAAGGTTTAAATTGGAAATGAAAAATTTGCTAGGAAATTCACAGAAAGTTAATTGAAATCACTATCACTGATTTCAATTATTGAGATGTAATCAAAATTAAATTTCTAAACTATTATCAAATCAAATATGCAAAATTTAAAATAGTAAATACTAATCTATTAACTATATTTATGTAACAGAGATTCTTATGTGAAAAAGCATCCTTCCCACTACAATGAGGCAATGGTAAATGAGATGAGATAAAAGTTTATAATATGTATTGTGTCAAGTAGGAGCAATTTTAATTCTCTACCTTGATACAATGCATAGAAAATCATTAGATAATCTCGGTGTTTAGTCCATAAATCTGTGGCTAGGCTAAGAGGATACCGACTCCTACTCCAGAGCTCTCACTTCCCTTCACCTGAAGGCTAGATCTCCCTTCAGTTTTTAAACACTAAGACTGAATTGAAGATTTTAGTCTGTCAGACTAAAGGTTCTGAAGATTTTAGTCTGTCACCCTAAAGGTTCTCTAATTCAAATATTTCCTTATTTAATTTCCTTATTTAGTTTTACTTAATTCCCTAAATGATGTTCTCTTTCATGGAATCAAATGTGATCCTTACTCCGTTGTAGAACTCATACTCCATTTCCCAGATCATATGTTTCACAACACATTTAAACAAATCAGTTGGCTAGATCAAAAAGTAAATTAAGTTCAAAATTTAAAAATCATCACAATATATTTTACAATTTAATATTGGCACATTCATGTTATCTCTTTATTTCACCATATCTCAGAGTAGGGAGAAAGATAGAGGGAACTACTCAAACTTCATGAGAAAGAAATACAAAACACAAATTTCATATATAAAGGACTTCAAAATTGAAAAATCATCACAATATATTTTACAATTTAATATTGGCACATTATATTATCTCTTCATTTCACCATATCTCAGAGTAGAGAGAAAGATAGAAGGAACTACTTAGATTTCATGAGAAAGAAATAACAAAACACAAATTTAATATATAAAAGAAAGTTTATACAACACTGATAAACAAACAATACTTATCTGAAAACTCTTTCTCAAAGCAAATCCTTTGTAGTCTTTCCTTAGAAAAGCAGGAAGAAGATATCTCTCACTTTTCTCCTTCTCCAACACTCTTATAAAAAGCTTCACACAAAATCTCACCACAAAAACTTTAAACTATGAAAGCAAAATCACTATCTGACTCCAATATGAAAGTGGAATGGAATGTTGTGGTGCAAAAAAATGAAAGTAGAGGAGTGAAAAACGTAGAGGAGCGCTTTTTCTGATAAAATTTGGCACCAAATAGAACTCAAGGTCGGTTCTCCAAGAGGTTCCTCCAAAAACTCTTCAAAAAAATCGTCGAAATACATTGAAACTTCTAAAAAAGGGTCTGCATCGCCTTTGACGCCATCGGAGCTGAGTAAAAACTCTCAGCGTTAATTTGTTATGTGCCGTCGGCGCTGCCCTTGGCACTGCAGGCATTGAGCATTTCTTCAAAAAATGTCATTGTGACTCCAAATTTTGTCCTTTTTTCTTTCTTTTTCCTTTAAGCCCTAAAGATCAACAATCTATAAGAAAACATCAAAATATCTTTCATTAAAGTGCAATATCATCAAAAATAGGTATAAAATATAGGTCTAAAAATGCATATTTTTAGTGTATCAAAATCCCCGAAACTTACATGTTACTTGTCCTCAAGTAACTCCTTTACTACATAAAAAATATGACTTATGATAAAAACCTTAACTTTTAGACTTCCATATTTTAGATTTCCAAATATAATAATATAACTTAAGAAAAATTCAAAACAACTCCAGCTAATACTAAAGGTGTACAGATATTCAATAATTAAGTCTAAGGTTTCTGATCCCTATTTCGTTCAAGAAAAATTGCAATTTGTTATATTAAAGTCAATTAGCAAATTCATATGAAAAAAAACTTCATAAAACTTTATTAATAATTAAGTTAACATTCAAATAAAAAGTTTATAAAATGTGTTCAAGTTTTTTTCCTTAAGTTGATTCAAGTGAAGCTAATTTTTAATTAGGCATCTCCTCAAGCTTCTCCCCATATTTTTTTTTCTTTTTCTTTTGTTTTCAGGATCATTTTTAATCCCTTTTTTTTTCTTTCTTTCTTTTCTTCTCTTTTTTTATATGTCAGGATTACTATATTTGGATAGCCTTTAATGATTTTGAACTTCACTATCCTCTTCTTAAAGTTAAAAACTTTTTACATTTCTTCACTTAACATAATATTAACTTAAAGATTTCATAAAGTTTAATTCTTTTCTTTTTACATGAATCTTTTAAGATTTTTAATACTTCAAAAATATAAATTTCCTTTACTAAAAATAGAAAAACATGGTCTTATTCTCTTTTACCAAATATCTTAGCCCTTATAATTAACCTTTATTATTGAAAATTTTTACATAAATTTACCATATATTTAGAAAAATAAATATAGTTATCCAAAGTTAACCTCTAATACCAAAGGTCATGTTAAATTTAAAATTTTGAAAATATAATTAAGTTAGGACAAATAAAATTAAGTTTTTTTTCTCTTTCTAAAAATGATTTTTCTTCTTCTCCCCCACCCCCAAACTTAAATTTTTAAAAGATTGTTACATGAAGAGCTTTAAAAATGAAGGGTAAAAGAAAGCATTAAATAAATGGTCTAATTGAATGTCATAAGTTCACTTTAATTGGTAAATTTCAACTTGGCCACCCAAAAATGGAATCAGTGAGAAGATATTTTGATGGACTGAAATTCAAAGGGGCATGGAAAGTAGGCCTACTTGATGGAAGACATATTCTCATCAACCTCACAAGGGAAGAAGACTATGCTAGAAACTTTTCTAAACAATCCATTTTGATTGAAGGAATCTCAATGAGATTGCTAAAGTGGACTCCTGATTTTGACCCCAACAAAGAGCTTCTCATTGTCCCCATTTGGTTTAAGTTGCCTGGACTTAAACTACACTATTTCAACCACAAGGTTCTCTTCAACATTGGCAAAGCCTTGGGAAGACCTCTGAAGTTTTAATGCCCCTACCTTCAACTTATCCAGACCCTCAATAGCAAGAATTCGGGTTGAAAGAGACATCACTCTACCTGCTGTGGAGGAAATTAGGTTAGGCACTCAGCATAGTGGTTATTGACAGAAAATTATAGCTGAACAAAGACCTTCTTATTGCCATCACTGTAAAATGTTTGGCCATACAGATGAGAAGTGCTTTAGACTTCATCCCAACCTCAGAAGGAAGCTTCCTAGAACTAATTTAGAGGTATTAGAGTCATATGATACTGAGCTACCTCCTGTTGCTGGATTTAGTGAATTTCTAGAGGTAAGGACTCAGGAAGATTCTATACTAGACTTAGCTGAATTATCTCAAGATATTGGAAAGGACGCTGTGGAACAAGATAATTCTCTTCAAAATGTTCTGAAACCCTTATCTGAACAAATTCACCTTATACAAGAATCTACCCAAGTTGAACAGATCAATGGTACTGCACTTCCAATTCTCCCTATTGATCAAGGGGAAACAGCTACTGGGATACCAAAGGAAGAGCCTTTTCTTGTGAAATTAGCTAAAGATCTAGAAGAAGGTTGGCAAATCCAGAAAACAAAAAAGAAAAAATTGCCTTTGTAGCCAAAGAACCTACTCCCTACTTCTTTCTCCTTGGAGGAAGCCCCCCCCCTCTATCTTCTAGTACTGTTAGAACTAGGAGAAGAGGAAAATCCACCTCTATAGGTTAATGAATCTAATCTATTGGAATGTTAGGGGATTAGCACATCCTAAATCCCTTAATCGAATTCTGGCTCTTAATAGGATGTATAAACCTTAGATTATTGCTATTCTTGAACCTATGATCTCCAAACATGCCAAAAGAATTGTAAGGAAGTTTCCTGGCTTTCAGCTTATTGTCAACACTAACAGTAAAATATGGCTCTTTTGCAGACATGAAATTCAAAGCATTGTCCTTAAAGAGGGAACTCAATTCATCCATTTTAAGATTAATTTAAATTACTATAATGGTTTTGCTACCTTCATTTATGATGGTTGTACTTCCACTGCTAGACAGGAATTTTGGCAACAATTACATGATTTTAGCAACTCTATAAGGGACTTCTAGATTGTTGGGGGGGACTTGAACTGTCTTTCTTCACCTAGTGAAAAGAACGGTGGGAGATCTCCTGACATCAAATTAATGAACAATTTCAATGATAACATTCAATCTGCTGGACTTTTTGATTTGGGTTTTATTGGCCCTAAGTACACTTGGAGACTGGAGAAGATTTGGGAGAGGCTGGATAGAGTTTTGGTGAATGATTTTTGGTTCAAGGATTTCCTGCATAGTTCAGTCCAACATTTGGCTATGAGTGGGTCTAATCATAGACCCTTACTTATTAAGATTTCTTCCAACAATTCTAAAAGCAAAGCAAAGTTCAGATATTTCAATATGTGGTCCAAGCATGAGGATTTTCTCAATCAAGTATCAATGGCTTGGACTGACATTCATCATCACATTCCAGGTATAAAACTCTGGCTTTTATATAAAAAAGTCAGTAAACACCTTTATAATTGGAATTGGGAGGTGGTTGGGAACATTGATAATAAATTCCTTGAGGCTGAACAGAAGGTATTACAATTAGAACAGCTCATGTCCTCTGGCATAGGGTCCGAAATGGATCTTCAGTCTGCAAATGAACATCTGCTTGAGGCAATCAACTTGCAGGAGGCTTTCTATGCTCACAAGGCCAACAAAATGAAATTTCATGCTTGCATCAACTACAGGAGGAAATGTAATACAATTCACAAAATGCTTTCTCAGGAGGGTCACTGGATTACTACTGCTGAGGGCTTAGCTGATAATGTTGTTCAATACTTTCAAAATATTTTCAAACAAACTTCTACCTCTCAACCTCCATAAAAACATACCTTGTTTGATAAGGAAAGGGAGTTCACCAAAAGCTTATCTTTCACTGATATTCCTGATGAAAAAGAAATATGGGAAGCTCTAAACTCCATTGACAGCACAAAAGTAGCTGGACCTGATGGGTTCACAACTGATTTTTAGAAAAAGGCCTGGTTGATTGTGAAGGGTGCTGTCATTGCTACTGTTCAAAGCTTTTTCTGGGGGCTGCTCTCCCCAAATATTTCTCCTCATCTACTATTACTTTAATTTCAAAGGAAAATACTCCTAACAAATGGGAAAATTTTAGACCCATAAGCCTCACTTCTATTATATCCAAGATAATAAGCAAAGTTCTGGTCCATAGATTACAACCTCATTTAAATCAGCTTATATGCAGGAATCAAGCACCCTTCATCAAGGATAGAAGTATTGTTGATAATGTGCTCTTGGCTCAAGAGTTGGTACTGGATTTGGACAGAATCACTAGAGGAGGTAACTTAATTCTCAAATTGGATATCAAAAAGGCATATGACGCAATCAGTTGGAGGTTTATTGAACAAGTTCTCATTGCTAGAGGTTTCTCCCCATCCTTTATCTCTCTAATCAACAGATGGCTGACTAATAATTTCCATTCCATCTTCATCAATGGAACCTCCCATGG
>NW_018220793.1:7683-9381 GCF_001263595.1 Phalaenopsis equestris
GACTAATTGGGCTAAGGTATGTAAACCTTTTATGGAAGGTGGGTTAGGCTTCAAGTCCTTCCCCCAAATTATGCATACTAACCTCTGCAAACCCTGGATCAAATTCAGACCTCAGTCCTCACTTTGGGCTGAGTTCTTGGGGGGAAAATATTGCAAGCATCAACACCCTACCCATGTATCTGTGGGTTTGGGGGATTCCCCCATTTGGAAAAAGATGTTGTTGATTAGGGCGGAAGCTGAAAAAATGTATGTCTGGGAGATTGGTGAGGGATTGGTTAGCATATGGTGGGATAACTGGTCTTTGGAAGACAATCTTCTGAATGATCAATTTGCTCCAACCTCTCCAAAGTTTGTCAAGGACCTCTGGGATCATGATAAGTGGAATCTTACTCCTATTCTTCCTTTTTGCAGCACTTCTCAAATCTCTAATATTCTGAAACTTTCTGTTAATCCTTGGCAAAAGGACCGAATTGCTATAAAAAAGAACCTACTATCTTCTCAGCCTCCCCAACAGGTGGTGGATTGGGGTCGAACAATTTGGAATAAATTTCTAAGTCCCTCCATGTCATTTTTTATATGGAGACTCTTCTTAAAATTGACTCCCACTAATGATATATTGAAATTGAAAGGCCTGAGGGGTCCCTCTAGATATTTTTTCTGTCTTACTGAGGAGGAAACAATTGCCCATCTATTTTTTGCTTTCCCTTGGGTGCAGGAAGTTTGGTCTATTGTGATTGGAAAATTGAAAGTCCCAATTTTGAATATATCATGGGAGGTATTATATAATTGTTGGTCAGAGTGGAGGGGAATCAATCTACAAGACATCGCCAACATTGTGGCTTGGTTTGTTTGGATGGCTAGAAACCATTTGAATTATGAAACCTCTCCTATTGAGCCACTTAAGGTGGGTCTAAACTGTATTGCCTTTATACAAAAACTGATTAAATTTAAAGGTTTTGAAGCTGTGTTGGAGCTGAGCCCATCTTCTAATCCTACCATTACCAAAGTCTTGAAAATTTTCTGGTCTCTACCAAAGTATGGATGGATAAAAGTTAACACTGATGGTAGCTATAAATCTCAGTCTGCTGGTATTGGTGGAGTCTTCAGGAATCATGTGGGGAAGTGCATCTTGTTCTTCCAATCTCCTGTTAATGCTTTGGATCCACTTGAAGCTGAATGTCAGGCTATTTTTTGGGCCCTTAACTTAGCAACATCTTGCCACTTCAACCAGCTATGGGTTGAACCTGACTCTTTGACGCTTATTAACATTATCAAGGGCTCCTATAACACCCCTTAGAACTTAATAAGCTAGATTTCTGGGATTCATTAATTACTGAAGAACTACACTATAAAGTTCTCCCATATCCACAGAGAAGGTAATAGACCCTCCAATTGGCTAGCTAGAAGGGGTCTCTATACTGAAGAATCTATGGTGAGTAGAAGGATCCCTCTCCCACTGGATTTCCTCTTATCCAGTGATTTGTTACCTCTTCCTTATATTAGATAGCTCCTTTTTGTTGTTTTGAAAGGTTGCCTCCTTTTACAGGCTCTCTTTCTTTTCCTTTCTCTATGTAACAAGTTTACTTTAATTTTAGTGAATTGGAGCTTGGCTCCTTACTTAATATATATATATATATATATATATATATATATATATAAATATTTTTTTATTTTTCACACTCTATATATTTATTGTAA
>NW_018220793.1:9417-11560 GCF_001263595.1 Phalaenopsis equestris
TATATATATATATATATATACATACATTGGGTAGGATAAAATTACTGACTGCACCAAAGACTGGAAAGGGATAAACCTCATGCCAATTCCTTTCATTGTTGCTTGGTTTATTTGGATTGCTAGAAACATGGCCAAACATGAGGATAGGGAGGCCAGTGCTACATGGGTGATGACTAACTGCTGGGCTTACCTAAACAAGCTAATCCACTGGAGGAAGTTCCCCATGATCCTGCAGACAACTTACATGGGTGCTAATCACACTAAAATTATCAAGGTGAGATGGGAGAGACATCCTTATCCTTTCATTAAAATTAACACTGATGGAAGCTACACAAACAAGAGAGCATGTATTGGGGGTATTTTCAGAGACCACCAAGGGAAGACTTTGTTGTTCTACAAGGCCCCTTACATAGCTGATGATGCTTTAGAAACTGAAGCTGCTGTTCTATTCTGGGCTTTAAATTTTGCTAAGAAGAATAATTGGCAGTGGATTGTTGCTTAAGTGGACTCCTCCCTGCTAGTGGAGTTACTCAATTCTAAGATGTCTTCCTCTTGGCATATCAATCAATGGATCCACATAATTAAAAAGCTCAGCACTGAAAGTAAGATTCATTTTTCATTTGTGTATAGGGAAGCTAATAGACCTGCAAACTTCCTAGCTATTGAAGGAGCTAATGCTGATCATCTTGAGGTGTCCACAACCCTCTCCCCTCCCTAAACTTACTAACTCAGGGGGACGAGCTTCAAAATCCTTACCTCCGAGTGCAAAAATGATTGCTGGGATTGTGTTTTTGGCCATGAACAGTCATGTCCTGTGGCTAAGTTTGTGCCACCTCTTGCTTTTGGGAGCTCAGATGTTTAGTTTTGCTAGGGGGTTGTTTTGTAAATATATATAAATATATATATATATATATACAATGTTTTGTTTTCTCCCTTTTGTTTGAGTCGAGTCTGTTTGTGGATGGGTCACCCTTATGAGTGAGTTATGTGTTTATTTTGGTTTTTGGATAGGGGGCCCCTTCCAAATCTTGTATTTGTTTTCTTTTGGATCAACATGCAAGGAGTTGAATAATGCTTCTTACACAAATATATATATATATATATATATATTAATAAAAGGAGACAGTGGCTCCTACTTCATTAAACAAGAAGAAAGAGGGGTACAAGAGATGGGAGCATACAAGACCCTTTCTAAAAACTTTAACCAGGTGATATATAAAGACCCCTTCTAGCCAGCTAGTTGGATGGTCTATTTCCTTCTCTGTGAATATGAGAGAACTTTATAGAGCAAAATTTAAGCAATTGATGAATACCAGACATCCAGCAGATTAAGTTCCATGGGGTTTCTGAAATCCCATGGAAGATGTTAATAAGTTTCAAGGAGTCAGATTCAACCCATAACTGATCAAGCAAGCAAGATCTGGCTAAGTTGATGGCCCAAAAAACTGCTTGACATTCTGCCTCAAGTGAGTCAACAGCCTTGATTGGAGATTGGAAGTATAAGATGCATTTCCCCTCATGGTTCCTGAAAACCCCACCAATGCCTGCAGACTAAGATTTATGATTGCGATCAATGTTAATTTTGGTCCAGCCAATCTTTGGGAGGGTCCAGCAGATTGTCACAGCTTTGAAAGTTTGAGGCTTGGGAAAAGAGCCAATCTCCAACACAGCCTTAAACTTTTTAAATTTGATCAGTTTGTGAATAAAAGTAATACAATTAAGACCCACCCTCATAGGATCAATAAGGGAGTTATCATGCTTTTCCTGGTTCCTAGCCATCCACACAAACCATGCCACAATATTGGGGATGTCCTGGAGTTCAGATCCCCTCCAATCAGACCAGCTAGTATAGAACACCTTCCATGTGAGGTTCAAAGTTGGGATTCTAAGTTTACTAATCACAAAGGACCAAACATCCTGTACCCATTTGCACTCAAAGAAAAGATGGGTAAGTGTTTCCTTTTGAGACAGGCAGAAAGTGCATCTAGAAGGACCCCTCAAACCCTTCAATTTCAGAATGTCATCTGTGGGAATCATTTTTGAGAAGAGTCTCCAAATGAAGAAGGACATGGATGGGGTAAGGAATTTATTCCAGATGGTGTGACCCCAGTGTACCAGATGGGGTTGCTGAGAAGGGATAGGG
>NW_018220793.1:11810-12860 GCF_001263595.1 Phalaenopsis equestris
TGTCTAACTTTTAACATCCTTTTCCAGATTGGAGAATCCCCCACACCCACTGAGAGTTGGGTGGGGTGATGATGTCTGCAATATTTGCCCCACAGGAATTCAGCCCATAAGGATGACTGAGATCTAAATCTGAGCCAGAGCTTGCAGAAATTGGTGTGCATAATTTGGGAGAAAGACTTGAATCTTAATCCACCCTCCTCAGCAGGTTTACACATATTAGTCCAAGAGGTCCAGTGTTTTTGCTTCCTATGAATAGCCCATAGGAATCTATTAAAGATACCTTCTAACAGTCTTTGAGAGGATTTTTTAAGAATGTTCATTTGCAGTAAATAGGATGGCAAGGCAGAAAGAACACTTTTGAGAAGTGTAATTCTACCCCCATTGGATAAAAAGGAATTCTCCCAAGCATGCAATTTACTTTGTACCTTGTCAATTATGTGATCAAATTGGATGTTCTTAGTTCTTCCTTTGATAAGAACAGCCCCCAGATATTTCATAGGAAGGTGACTGTTTTTGAAACCAGTGAAATCAGCAACCCAGGATTTAAACTCATTAATGCACTGCTTACTGTAGATGGAGAGGCACTTCTGTTCATTGAATTTCATTCCAGAAACATCCTGAAAGGTCTCCAAATTCTGCAATAATAATTTGACAGCACATTTGAAGCTTTCGTGAAGATTATGATGTCATCAGCAAAGGCCAGATGATTGATTAATAAGGAAGATTTGTGACTATAAAGAGAATGGGGTTTCCTGGATGCCAACTCATTCAAAATTCTTGATAAGTAGTCAAAAGCTAGAATAAAGATGGTAGGGGAAAGAGGGTCACCTTGTTTTATGCCTCTAGAAGCACTGAAAAACCCATGAGTGGATCCATTGATGAGTATTGAATGGAAATTATTTGACAGCCATCTGCTGATAAGAGAGACAAAGGAGGATAAGAAACCTCTAGCAATCAAAACCTGTTCAATGAAACTCCAGCTTATAGTATCATAAGCATTTTTTATATCTAATTAGAAAATTAGATTGCCTCCTCTAGTGACTCTGTCCA
>NW_018220794.1:0-979 GCF_001263595.1 Phalaenopsis equestris
GCCCGTATCTTATTTTTGCTACAGGACTCTCCTAGGCTCTAAAATTACATAAGAAAATAAAAGACTCAATCCTGCATGAAAACAAGTGTCAGCGGGAAAGCTCACATGCAAATAGCGTATCATGAGTCATGTCTTAAAAGTGGGGGAGCTAATAGCACCTGCAAGCAAAAATGTCAGAAATCCTTACTTGCTCCCCCTATAGCGGTACCTGTGTGTGTGCAAATAAATAAGCATGACTCCCTACAGAAGAACGCCCTAACATACTACCACACATATGCAACATGCAGACACACCACAAGCATAATGCAAAAGAAAGATACCTGACTAGGGCAACCAATCCATCAAAGAACAATAGTCAAGCATCAAAAAGACTACCTAACACCCTAAATCCTAGCCGCCTAGCACACCATCTAACGAGAAGTGTGTCAGCCTAGTATCTAAGTGTGGGGTAAGTCTGGGTAGAGTATGACTTTGACAGGGACGTCATACCGGCCCCATCCTAAAGATCCGAAAAATCTAAAGGGTGTCACAAAGAGTTGTGACACGAGTTAGATCTATTAGATTTTTAGCACAGTCATACTCGTGTCAATCCCGATGACTTAACTCGCATTGCTCATCGGGATCAACCCGGCAAACAATGCTCGTTAAGGCATCGCGACCAACACGGGGTCACTCTCCTAACGAGCCTAGTTTGCTATCCATGCAAACATGTAAATACGAATGCAATCAATCATGTGACAGAAGTGATGATTGTACCGTGAGGCAGTGACTCAGGAAACGACTCAGGAAAAGGTAGGTATGCCGTGGAGGCAGCGGCCCGAACAAATGGGTGTGTCGTGGCGACAGTGATCAAAAGGGATGGGCGTGCCGTGGTGGTAGTGGCCCCAAGAAAGGTGTACCGTAGCGGGAGTGACCCAAAAGTGATGGGCGTGTCGTGGCGACAGGGGCTCAAAGAAAGGTGTACTGAAGTAGCAGAGAC
>NW_018220794.1:2761-13552 GCF_001263595.1 Phalaenopsis equestris
ACGAGGGGAGGGTCGGCGGCCGGAGATAGACCCGGAGCTAGGGTTCG
Source organism: Phalaenopsis equestris (assembly GCF_001263595.1). Lineage (NCBI taxonomy): Eukaryota > Viridiplantae > Streptophyta > Magnoliopsida > Asparagales > Orchidaceae > Phalaenopsis > Phalaenopsis equestris. The sequence continues at coordinate 2,809 of NW_018220794.1, forward strand.
CGAACGATCCTGGCGGCGACTGCGATGGGTTGCGATGGGAGATAGGGAAGAGAGATGGTGTGGGTTTTTTTTGGTAATATATATATATATATATATAATATTATATTATATTATAAAAATAATAATTATATTATTATAATTATCGTTCGTGTATTCTTCACTCGTATACGTCCTCGCGACGAAGTGAACATCCTTCTTGGCTAAAATCAACGTTCCGGACGTATTGGCGCAGTCTGTTTCGTCATTCGGGGTCGTTTTGGCCACTTTTTTTACTATCGTGTCCAAAACGATAATTTTCGCATTTTTACCCCGCCCGCGAAGCCGTAGCGAAGTGGACATCACCCGTATCGATGTTCCGGATATAGTGGCGGCGTCCATTTCATCATCCAGGGTCATCTAGACAACTTCGCTGATGATCGGGTCTTTTTGAGTCAAAATCGCGCGTGATGCGCCACATAATATTTTTTTGCCCTGATCAGAGTCGTTTGAAGTGTCAAATGCCGACTGGCCTTCACCTATGCGAAAGCCATAGCCTAGCAGGATGAACCTGGCTACGTGCCCCTCAACACGCGCCAAAAGGTCCCGGGTGAGTGCCTCGAGCCAACGGATGCTGCGGGCGAACCATAGATTATCTTAAGCCGTGCAAGTGGACACCCTACACTCGTGACATCAAAAATTGATGCCAACATAGTTTACTTCAAAACGAATTACTTTGACCTAAATTTTGTTATATCATCCATTAAGACTTCAATCCCTTTTTCAATCAAATCACTAAAAATTGATATCATACATTTTTGAAATGTTGTAGGAGCATTACATAATCCAAAGGGCATTTACCGAAAGCAAATTTTCCATAAGGACTAGTTAATGTTGCTTTCCCTTCATCCTCTGGAGCAATAAGTATTTGGTGATAATCGATATATCCATCTAAAAAACAAAAATATTTATGCCTAGTTAATCTATCCAATGTCTGGTCCAAAAAGGGTAAAGGAAAATGATCCTTCCAAAATGATCCTTTTAATTTTCTATAATCTATGCAGATTCTCCAACCAGTGACTTGTCTTGTTGATATTAATTTGTTATGCTCATTTGTCACTACTGTCACACCGCCTTTCTTTGGAACACAGTGAATTGGACTTACCCAAGCATTGTCTGATAATATTCAACATCTGGTCAAATATTCATTAATAATGTAACATCTTGGAGGTCTATTGCTAAGTGCGGTAGCAATACATCCCAAATGATTTTTCATATTTCTGAATGCATCTCCTTGACTTTGTAATTGACTACACATTTGCAATATCAATTCTTCCTTTGATAGATTTTTCTCCTTACTCTGCAAATTATTAAATCTTGGGGGTTAATAAGGCTTATAAGTTTGATTCCTTTGATTGTTGGAGTTTCCCAATGGGTTCGCAGCAATGTTTTCCCATTACGAATTTGCAGCATTAGAATTATTATTACTTAACTAAAATTTGGATGGTTCTTTCATCCAGGATTATAATAATTGGCATAAGGGTTATTTGAACAATTGTTTATTGCATTTAAAGTCTCATAAGAATATTGATATTCTATCATTTGTCTCCATGTGTTTTCCTCAAGCACAGGTGTTGTCTGAGAATAATTCATTCCATATTGATCTATGTTTTTTAATATAGCAGTTTTGATATAGCAGCTATCTGGGCAGCTAACATAGATATTGCATTAGAATCATGAATACTAGCTACTCTTTTTGGATTTACCCTTTCAGAGGGCCATTAAAAATTATTAGTAGCCATCTCTTCAATTAATGAATATGCTCATCGAATGGTTTTGACATTAATGATCCACCAGCAACAACAACAATTATCAATCTAAGAGATCCAACCAACCCATTATAAAAACGTTTGAATTATTAACCAATTCGGCAACGCATGGTGTGGACACTTTCTAAGGAAATTTTTTTAAGGAAATTTTGAAATCTTTCCCAGGCTTCATAAATTGATTCCCCTTCAAACTGACAAAAAATGTGATATCATTTCTAAGCTTAGCAGTTTTTTATGGTGGGAAACATTTAGATAAAAATTTTTGTGATAAATCTCCCCATGTTCAGATAGATCCAGTTGATAACGAGTTTAACCACATCTTATCTTTACCCCTTAGTGAAAAGGAAAAATCCTAAGTCTGACAGCATCATTTGATACTCCATCAAATTTAAATGTAGCACACAATTTTAGAAAACTAGCAATGTGTAAATTAGGATCTTTAGTAGGTGTTCCTCCAAATTGATTGTTTTGTACCATTTGGATAATAGCAGCTTTAAGCTCAAATGAATTGGCAGCTACAACATGGTTTATATACTTAAATGGATTTCATCTGTTATATACTTAAATGAATTTCATCTGTTATAGGATTAGTATAATCTCTTAATGGTCTATGCTTGGTATGATGATCATTAATTGGTATTTGGTTATCTAAACCGAATTGTTGATTGTTCATTATTTCTTCTACAAGTTCGTGAATTTTTTTCTATTTTCTATTTTTTTCCAATAGTTCTCTCTAGTTATGAATTGTAGGGTTCAAGTCTTATAGGTCCTGCACTATGCATTCACTAACTAAAGGTTTGACTAAGTAGTTTTCACACAATTTCAAACAAAACTACAAATAGTCTTTTTTTAAAAATAAAATAAAATAAAATACTAATATTTTTCGTTACTTACCCGGCAACGGCGCCAAAAATTTGATGTGGGGGAGAGATTTAGTGTGAGAATTTTACAAATATTTTTCAATATTATAAAATTGCACACAACATATATATAATAAATATGCAATTTAATCCCAACAAAAATGCTTTTTATGAAAATAATTCATCTTTTAAAACTCTATTTAAACTGTCAAATCCCCTTTAAAATCAACACAAGTATATGTATCACTCAAGTAATAATAGGCTCTAATAGAGTTTTAGATATCAATTCTACGGGAAAGTTAAAAAATCCTAAAATTAAATTATGAAAATTATTTTATAATCTAAAAATACAAAAATAAAAGTAAAGTAAACTGCAAAGTTTGAAAAATAACTACTCAAGGGAATGCTAATTAAAAATGCAAATGTAAGACTACAAAAGTTAAACTAAACTAAATACTAAACTTTCAAAAGTAAAATTACGAAAATTAAACAAAGTTTTTGTTATGATAGAAATTTCAAATTTAAGAAAGCATCCTTCCCCTTTACAATGAGTATATGGATTGGGAAGAAATAGAAATCATTTGAAAATATATATATATAAAATGTTTTGTGCCAAATAGGAGCAATCATATTCTTTACCCTCTTCTGAGTGCTATAAAGAACATTGACTAATCTAGAGTTTGGTCCCATCCCAAATTCCGTGGTTAGGCTGAGAGGATACCTGCTGCCACTCCAGAGCTCCCACTACTCCCTCACCTGCAGGCTAACAATCTCGCATTAGTTTCCAATCAACTGGACCAAATTGGGATTTTAATCCTTCACTTTAAAATCTCTAATTCAACATCCAACAAAGTATATTTCCCTAAGTATTTGCACCCCTTCACTTTAAAATCTCCAATTCGAAATCCAACAAAGTATATTTCCCTAAGTATTTGCACCCAATCTCATGGATGACATACTCTCCCATGAAATCAAATGTGATTCTCCCTAAGTTGTAGAAATCATATCTCATTTAAGAACATATGTCTCTCAACAAGTTTTAACATTTCAATTGGCCAGATCCAAAAGTAAATGAAGATCGAAGTTCAAATCATCACAAATTATTAACATTTAAAATCGTAGAAAATAAAATCTATTCTTCACAAAACTATATGTAAAAATAGGGAGAAGGATAAATGAAACTACTCAAAATTCATGAGAACGATATGACAAAACATGGATTTCATATATAAAAAAAAGTTTACAAAACAAAAGAAATAAAAATACAACTTTTCTCACAAGCCTTCCCAAGAAAATCCCTAGAAGTTCTCTCCAAGTTTTTCTCTCTTTACAATCACTCTCAATTCTCTCTTAGAAGTGTAATGAAGAAGAAATTTCTCACCTTCCCTCTCCTCTTACAATCCTAGAAGAAAATCTCCTCTTCTCTTCCTCTTACAAACCTAGAAGAAAATCTCCTCTCTTTCTCTCTCTAGCTCTCACGCCACTCACCAACCTTTTTTGCCCCCCATCCCCCCTTTAAGTTCTTCAAGTCTTCTTCTTTTATTTTGGGATGCCTTCTTTTGAAAAGAATTTAAAATTTTTTCCAAAAGTCAACTCTTTTAAATTCAAAAGATGTGTCATTTGATCCAAGAGCTGTATCCCTTCATAAAAGAACATTCCAAAGTGTCTAGATGCATTAAATCACTTCAAGGGGTGTGTATAACAAGTGTCCTTTTAAAAATTCGTGCAAAATTCGTCAAACCGCTTTAATTTGAAAAGTAGCCCATGGCGCATGATGCGCCGATCTAGCGCATGATGTGCCAGCTCTCTGGATTTTAGTGCATGATGCGCCAGAACCCAAAATTGGCTCTTTTTGCTCCAAATTTTATCTTTTTTGTCATTTTTGCTCCAAACCATATCACATCATAAAAGAACCTTCCAAAGTGTCTAGATGCATTGAATTATGCCAAGAGGTGTGTAGAACAAGTGTCCTTTTGAAATTCACACAAAAATTTGCCTCGAACCGTCTTAATTTGAAAAAGTCATCCCTAGCGTATCATGTGCCGATCTTGCGCATCATGCACTAGTTCTCTAGATTTTGGCGCATCATGCGTCGATCTGGCGCATCATGCGCCAGACTCCTAAAATTCATTGTTTTCGCTCCAAATTTTATCTTTTTTGTCATTTTTGCTCCAAATGCCTAAAAATGATATACCTGCAACAAAAACACAAAAATACTCTTCTTTAAAGTGCAATATCACAAAAAATAAGCATAAAATTAGTACTTAAAACAGTATATTATTTTGGTGTATCTCTCAGTTTATGCAGTGCTTAAGCATGGGGTCTTGGCGCTTAGGTGCCAGTGCACAAATTTTGATTTTTTTTATTTAAGTGAAATGCACTCCTGCCTAAGTCAACCGATCCTACATGGTCTCATAACTCCTTAATAACAATTTTCTTCCCTCTCAATTCTCCTCTTACTCAAGATTCACTAATCTTAACTAGTTCAATTCAACACAAAATAACACAAAATTTCTCACAAACAAACACTTATATTCATTCAACAATGATTACAAAAATTTTTAATACATCGATTCTCAATCCATATAGTCTTGGATGAGACAATTCCTAAACACAATCACTACACAATCATCACATTAATAACATACTAAAAGTACTTAACATTAACAATCAAATACTAAACACACAAAATTTAAACCACGAACTTAATTCCATTCTCCATTTGGTGGAACTAATCCTGTCCTATCATTAGTCTTTTCCTCAGAATTTGGAATGTAAATCTGAAAGAACAGATGAGGTTAATAACTCTGGTTGAATCTTCTGCAATCCACTTGTTCTTCAAATACATAGTCTTGTCTGCTTGCTCTATAAAAGTGGTATGGATAAACTGCATCTTAAGTTGTCATCCCATATGATCTAGATGTGCATTAAATTTCATCATTTTTGCTTCAATTGAAGCCACGTCAACCTCAATTTTAGTGATTTTCTTCATTATTTCTTCGATAAAAAGAACGATGAAACCTTGTATAACTCTTGCACACTTGATCCCAACTTACTGTTTATGTGCACAGTATAACAATGTCTTTGAAGATTATTTTCTCTTATGTTTCCTTATTTTGCAACTGAACTAAAAACTTGATCCTGCGGAAAATAAGAGTTTAACTATTTAATACATATATTTATATATATATGTATATGGATACTACGCAAGTAAACGCATCGTTATCAAGTAATATAAGACATCTTGATTAAGATCTAAATATCGAACTCACAGGGAAATTTCACAATATGCACTATTGATTAAAAAAAATTCTATTTTAAAAAGACAATTACTTAAACTATAGATATTTTTATAGTAAATAAAATTAAATCTTTTTTTTGGTATTTTTGAGATTTTGACAAAATAGTAACAACTTTTAAAGATAACTTGAGTTTATCTAAAAGAAAAGCACTTACTATGAAAATATCTTTCTCCTTATCATGAAACAGTAATAAGTATAGAATTTCTATTGTGGAAGTATGCAAATTATGTTATGTCAAATAAGAGCAATAACATTCTTTACCCTTGACTAATTTGAAGTTTGAATTGTTATAAAGAATAATGACTAATTTAAAGTTTTAGTAGTTCTAAAGACCGGCTAGGCATGGAAGATACCAGCTCTCACTCTAGATTTCCCTCGATTCCCTCCACTTGAGGGCTAACATCTCGTATCAGAACCTAAAAAAATAAATCAAGTTGGGGGCTTTAACTAGTCACTTTAAAGTCCTCTAACTCTACACCCTTCAAAGACTATTTCCCTATTTATTTGCAATAAATCATATGAATTACCTTCTCATTCATACAACTGCATGTAATTCTTTCTAATTGTTGACTGAGACAATACCATCCCAGTTCTTACATGTTCTCACAAAAAAATTTAACGTCTAGATAAGCCAAATCAAGAAGTAAATGAAGTGCACTCACAGCTTCTTCCAATATTTAAGATCAATAATTGCCGCAACTACCATCCATTACTTTAATTATTTATCATTTTAAGGATAAAGATAAAGAAAACTGCTCAGAATCCATGGAGAAAACAAAACTACACTTTAGTTTAAAAGTAGAAATAATATTCAAAACCAATAAGAAGTCTCGATTAAAAGTAAAAGATAGTTTATAAACAAAACATAAAAACTTATCTCAAATCCTTCACCAAACTCTTGAAGTTCCTTTGAATCTCTTCTCTTTTACAACACTCTTAACTCTCACAATAAAACTAAAAACAAAAAGGATAAAGTAAATTTATGGTGCCTGAAAATCTCTCCAAATGTTCCTCCCCCAGCTTCTTCAAGAACTTATCAAGTCTCTCCCTTTTCAAGCACACTTCTAAAAGTCTCAACTTCCTTATTTTATAATTCTCCAAGAGGTGCCTTGGTAACTCTTCAAAATGTGTCCCAATTCGATGTATTCTCTAAAGGTTGCCTCCTTTCACAAGTCCGTTTTTAGTGGTCATAACCACCCTCTTAAGCCAACAGGTGTAACTGTAAAATAACTGCCTCTGGCGCTTAAGCATGGGGCCTATGAAGTTTAGGCGCGGCCTTCTCTGTTTCACCAACGCTTAAGCGCTGGATTTGGCGCTTAGGCGCCAAAACTCTTTTGCACCATTTTCACATTTTTACTCCAAATTTGATCCTTTTTCACTCCTTTCAGTATTTTTTACCTTTTTACTTTTACTTGAAAGAAAAACACACAAATACCTTCCATTAAAGCGCAATATCTCAAAAATAGGTATAAAAATGTATCTAAATACACCATATATTTTAGGTGTATCAAAATTCCCCAAACTTAAAATGTTACTTGTCCTCAAGAGACAAAAACTAAATAAGTATGATTATGTATATGAGTTTTTTTAGGAGTTACTAAAATTTAGATTTAGAAATATAGTAGTCCAATTTAGAAAAAATATTTAGTAAATGAGACCAACTTGAAGTTTAGAAATTTTTAATATTAAGAAATATGAAAAATATGTGATTCTATCTAATTTAGAAATATTGTAGATTTTGCAAATTTAGAATTTAGTCCTTTTATTATCTCCACTTAAAATTTTTATTAAGAATAATTTTACTTACTATATTATATCCTTATGCTTATATTCCTATACTTAAGAGTTTCTCAAGTTTTATACTTTAAGAAGATCAGATGTGAACTAATTTTTGATTAGGCACTAATCCTCAAGCTTCTCTTCTCTTACTTTTTTTTCTTTTTTTTTCTCTTTCTTTTTTTTTTGTTTTTTTTCCTTTTTCTTTTTTCAGGCAAGGATATATTTGGATAGGTCTTAAATGATTTTGATTTCCACTTATCCTTTCCTAAAGCAAAGTCCTGATATAAATCTTTTACTTATAAATATAATAATCGTTTTGAAAATTATTTTTAATAAAAGAAATTTAAGATTAAAAATAAAAGTCTAAATTATCTAAATTTTTTTAAAATACAACTTCAAAAATACAATTTTTTTTACTATATTAATCATTTTCTATACTAAAAATTTTTAACTTAAAGTTTTTCTTCATTACTTAAAATTTAGTTTTTCTTCATTACTCAGAATTTTTAACAAAATTTTCTTACTTATTTCTATAATCAAATTTTACTTCCCTAATATAACTTCATATGCATGATCATTTATATTTTTCTTTTCAAATCAAATTCACTTGTAGCACATTTGAGAATAAATAAAATTCAAGTTTTGAAAATATTTTTTATTCCCCCCTAAACTTAAATTTTTAAGAAGATTAAATAGTTGAGCATCAGATATGAATGAAAATTGAAATAACAAGCTTACAAGAATTTTATACCCTAATTATACAAGTATAAAACTAAAAACAGGAGTAAATTTAATTTTTGATCAATTTTCTATCATTTTAATTTTCAAAAGCATACATTGAAAATGGTTTTTGCGTAGAGATTCATTAGACTTCTAAGTAGCGGGTATAGACATAAAAACTAACAAAAGCACTAACTTTGATTTCACAGTCTCAACTTAACAACAAACAGACTAACAAGATAAAAGAATAATACAGGGTAGTTGTTTTACGAAATTAAAGTTTAAAACTAAAGTTAGCATGATTTTCAACTTTTCACTAAACATAAGAATAAGTTCAACCCTAACTAACTAAAACACAACAATCAACACACAACAACAATTACTACCCTACAACAACAATTACTACCCTAGATTAAAACAAAATACAAACAAAACACAAACATCACAATAACAATTAAACAAAAGTCCAACACATCACAAAGTCCAAACAAATACACAAATGCAAATGTATCAAGTCCAAACCACGTAGTCCATCACATAATACAAATCTAAAAATAAATCAGTCCTCCTCCCCATCATCGTCAGAATCACCGCTGTTCAAGACATCTACAGGCTCATAATCAGAGTATCTGGGATATGAAGGAAATTCCACTCCTTGGTTACACCTAATAAGGCTTTCCAAAGATGAATGAAATTTCTCCTCATAATCACTTTTTCTGCTATTATACCCACAAATATGATCTGCGAAGCTTTCTAAATTTTGTACCTTATTTGTGGTATGATTGATATTGTCCATCATCCTCTGCAACAATTGATTTTGAGTTTTAGTAGACTCACCTCTAGAAGTAGAAGCTCTTGAGGTAGATGCAACAACGTCAACATTTCATAACTCCATGAAAATCCTCTTCTCCAGCCAAAAATGGAATGCTTTGAATACAACTTCACATTTATACTTGTAATTGGCTTGGAATGCTTTGAATACGACTTCACATTTATACTTGTAATTGGCTTTAGAGGAAAAAATACTTCTTCTCAGCTATCATATCTCACTCTAGCCTGCTTATACAAAAAAAGATTAAGGAACCAAATCCCAAACGTACAGTAGTAGTGGTAGAACTGGTGATAGTCGACAGATCAAAGCTCCAATAATGATGAGCTTACCTTCTTGAATACAATAATTCAACATTGCTCTCTCCCTCGTAACTTCGCTGAGATAATTCACTGATAACAGATGAGCTGAAATAAAGTACTGCCACGCCTTCGATGGTGCACTTAACTTTGAGGTGGGAACAGTTGACTCACCTCTCATTTGTAATTTTCCAGAGTGCTCTTCCAACAGTCAAATATGAAATAATCTTATCTAGTTCCATCTGAGTTGGACTATAGTTTGCATAAAAACACAAAGTATCAGGTGGTAGATGGTAAAACATATTGATTACCTCCGGTGAAAAGGTATCAATTTTCCTCTAACCATGACTGAATCCTCTTCTACCTCAGGGAGGTTTGCATAGAACTCCCGAACTACAGAAATAACAGCCACATCAGAAAATAGCATAATCATTCCTATTGTTCGACAAACGAGCAGATCTTCTACGAAGGACTTTTGAAACAATGCTCATGAATTAACTTTCGTGACTGTAGAGCGTCACTATACGTATCCTGAGCTTTCGAACTCACAAACTTGCTCGAATCAAATTGGGTCTTTCTTTTACTCCTCTTCATTCTTGGGGCCATACTAAAAATTTTATAAAATTCCACAATAACTTCAAAAATCAAGTCTAATCTATTAAACTTAACTTCTATAAGCATAACCACACTTTCTATGCAATTTCCATAGTTTTTTTCTCATTTTTTACCATGAATAGTAATCTTCGGGTTTTTCCAAATGTACTCGAAATACATGGTGAAAATACAAAATTTTTACATAGAAGTGAAGCTCATACCTTAGGAAATCCAAATCTAGCAAATTTTGCTCAAATCCACCAAGAAATCTTCAAGAAAAGGCTTGCCCTAGACTTCAAAATTGCCAACTCGAGAGGAAGAAGTTGATGGCGAGAGTAAAAATGATAATTTTTAGGGTTATTTTTAACCGTTAATCATTTACAAATTGGTTTTTGTGAACCGGCGCTTAAGCGTGGATAAGTGACGCTTAGGCTCCAGCCTCTCGGGCTACATCGCGCTTACATCGCGCTTGAGCGTGAGAATGTGGCTCTTAGGCGCTAGTGCACTATTTGATATTTTTAAACTTACATAAAATGCACTATTAGCTTAAGTATAC
>NW_018220795.1:0-1926 GCF_001263595.1 Phalaenopsis equestris
TGATAACTATGGGTTGCCTCCCATAAAACACTTTGCTTAACATTGTTAGCCCGATAAATGATTCCACATAGATCAAAATTCCATTGAAGTAATCCTTGATCAATCACCTAATCTTTTCTAGATCTAGGGATTTCTACAAAGTCCTCGAATTTTAATGTTTCTTTCAACTCTTTCATTTCAGATTGATTCATTTCATTATTCCTCATATTTTTCTTCTACATCCAATATTATTCTACTGATTTTTTTTCAATTTCATATTGATATCATCCTTGAAATTTATAAGAAATGGATCTTTATATGATAATTCAAGATCTCCAAAATTTTGGATCAGATTCTCTCTAGATATTTTGGATCAAAATCTACTTGATTACTCTTCTGTCTACAAATTCATCTATGTACAGTTCTGTTTCAAGTTATCTTCTAACTCTTCCCATTGGTACTGAGTAAATGGTGGAGGTGGTCTTTCTATATTTATCCTAGTTGAGGAAATGAGTTTTACTAATTCCTTAGGAATTTCTTCCATTGGTCATTCAATCTCCTTATCCTCATCTCTCAACTCAATGTTCTTTTGAAACATATCCTCTAATTCTCTTTTAAATATTAGTTCGATAATTTTATATTGCTCATCATTCATCTCTTTAGGTTTTATCTCAAAGTCACTAGGTAAAATCTCTGGGGGTAACTGTTAATTGCATTAATAATCTTCTCCAATTTGTTTTCTATTTTCCTTATTGTGACCTCTTGATTTTCTAGCTCACTCTTCATTTGATTCACAACCTCTTCTAATATTTATTCCTTCTCCTCATCTTGTGGGTTGGAGTTAAATTGAGGATGATTATTCATTGAGTTAATAATCTTCCCTAATTAGTTTTCCATATTCCTTATTGTGTTCCCTTGACACTCCAACTCATTCTCCATTTGAATAACAACCTCTTCTAATAAATCCTTCTCTTCATTTTAGGGGTTGAAGTTAAAATTATGAGGAATAGAATGTTCATTATTATAATAGCCATGATTATTCCAATTATATGTCTGATTAATTTGATTATCTTCCTAAAATTGGTTTTTTCCTCTAAAATTATCATTCCACTTAAAATTTAAATGATTTTCCCAACCTAGATTGTAAGAAACAGAATAAGAATTATGTATCTCATGGCTAGTTTCAATCCATTATCCAAACAAATTTTCCTTCATAATTGTGGTTCCTTGAGGATATCTTTCTATGTATTGATCCAACTTCCTCTCAATATCTACAAACCAAGAAATTAAAGTTGTAAGAATATCTTCTTGAAAATTTGCCACTCACTTGGTATTTAATCTTTCAAAGCTACTAGCATTACAATCCAAATTAGAATATTCATTATATTGTTGATCCACCATTTCTACATTAAATTCATGGAGTATTTTTTTATTCATCATCCTCTAAAAAGTTCTCTATAAATTAGAGTCATAAAATCCAAGGTCTGCAGCTCCTGAACTATGCATAAAAATTTAAAGATGTAACTAATATGATAGATATAAAAAATATTTTTGGTATTTTGGTATTTTCTATTTTATATAAAATAAACACACAATAAATAAACACACTATATAATAATACTATAAATTTTAAATCTAAGTCTTACAGGTTTAACTAAAATTCTCCTAAAGTTCTTACCAAAGCCTCTCTGGCAATGACGCAAAAAACTTGATGCGTCCCAAGTTTGTGTTATTTTTCTGCATGTGTTGGCGTTATTTCAGGGATGGTTTGGTTGTGGGGTTACCCGTAAGAAGCTATCGGTTACCAAAATCGAAATCCCGTCGCCCGCTTCGGAAGGACGTTGAGGTATGAAATCAAACTGACCCCATATTTTTTGTAGTTTAAAATGAAAGAGCATTGTACCTCAAATCCTGTATCTATCCCGAAGGATAAACACAAGAATTGAG
>NW_018220795.1:3792-4900 GCF_001263595.1 Phalaenopsis equestris
ATACCCCTAAGTCCAGGATCATTTAATTTTAATAAACTTCCAAATTTTAATAATTTAGAAATTTATTAATCTTAATTTTTTTAATGAGGAAAGTGAAATTGGTTTCTACCAATTAACCCCTTGTGTTTCAAGCATCAAATAAATGTATTAAGATTAGAGGTTACCCATTTTCCCTACTTGAATTAAGCCTAAATGTTAATTAAGGCAAAATTTCCAAAATTACACATTTGCCCCTAAGGCTCTAACACTCCATAATTTGTCAATTTCAATTCAAATGACTTCAAAATTTTTATCATACCCCGTTCATGGGTCAATTGAGACATCAGAGGAGAAAATGTAATCTTTCAAAATTTAATTTAGTTTATATAATTATTTTAATGCAAGAATAGGATTTTACTTAAAAATTCAGGTTTAGTAAATGAATTAATTCAAAATGATTTCAAATTTTTATTGTGATTTATTAGAATTATTTCAATTTTTGGGATATTTAATAAAAATAAAATATTTTAGGTGGTAAAAATTAAGTTTTATATTTTTGAAAAATCCCCCTAAGGTCATAGAACTTAGAGAAGAACATTTTATATTTTTCTGATTTTTCCTTGATTTATTAGAATTACTTTAGTGAAAACTCATTTTTAGCCTTTTAAAAAAAAATTATTTTTATGCTTTGAAAATAAATATCTTTATTTAGAAAATTAGAAAAAAATTTTGATTGTTCCTAAGTGATTATGAAATAATTTAGAACATTTCCATGAGTTTTATTATTTTTATGATTTTTATGAATTTGTAATTATTTAAATACTTAAAATAGGCCAAAAAAGAAGTTTTTATTTTAAAATATTATTTTATTTTTTATAAAATATCCCTGGTCACAGAGAACTCAAAAAACTAAGTTTCATAATTTTTTGAGTTATATTTTGACTTTTAGAAAATCATTTTAGTGCCAAGAGTGGTATTTATTTTTAAAAATCAATTTAAGTTATGAAATGAACTCAAAATATTTTGAAACTTTTATGATAAGTTCTCTGGATCATAGATCATAGTGGAGATCAAAAATCAAGTCATTTAAATGTTTATATTTTTCAAAATCAATTATCTTAGTGATTTA
>NW_018220795.1:5625-6961 GCF_001263595.1 Phalaenopsis equestris
ATACGGTTAAGATGCCATGAGATCAAGCTTAGGTAAATGGAGAATCAAAATAAGCTCGGGAGGAGGAGGGGTTTTATACCTTTGCTCTGAGAACGGAGGCTTCGATCAGAGGTGCTCGGCACGTTTGTTGGGGTTGAAGGAGGCTAGGGATTAAGTCCTTGGTCTTGGCGTAAGGCCTAGGTATGAATTCGATCACGACCGGATTTGGGTGTTGGTCTAGAGCTATGGTAGAGGCTCTGTGGAAGGGGGATTTGATGGGGCTTTGGCTTCTTTCAATCTTGTGAAGGTGTGGGCACAAATAATTGAAGTTTGATGGAGTGTGTAGGTGTATTGGGCTCTGTCTTGATTTCCGGCAGGGTTTTGAGCTCAAAATTAGGCTCCGACAATGGGAATGGGTGAGGAAAAATGGTTGGAATGCACTGAGGGGATCTTAGGGAAGCTCTGTGTAAAGTTTTGAGAGACCTCTCTAAGGAAATTTTAGCACACCTCCGATGGCCATGGGAGGTGATTTTTTATACAAATGGCCATGGGGTGGCTCTCAGGGCATAAGCTTGGGTGCATTGTGGTGCTTAGGTGGAGGGCATAGAAGCTCCATAGTTTGATTTGGATGAGCTGGCCTCTAGGTTTGATTTGGGTGAGGTGCCATGGGAGTGGCTCTCGATTTTGGCCTTTTCCGGCCACTAGGCTCGCCGACCGGCCAGGAGGAGCTGGCTAGGAGCTCAGGGAACCCAGAGGAATCCATCACAACAATTTAATGCAAATGTGCTCGGATTTGGCAAAGATATCTTAAGCATGTACATTTTTGGAAATAAGATCCATTAATTTGGGGGACCTTCGGTCCATGGCTTTATATAGGTGGTTTCATGGTGTTTGGATTCATGGTGTTTGTACTGGTCACTAAGTCCAACTAATGGCTGTGGTGGAGTTAATTTGGTGGCCTTAGGGTGGTTAGGTAACATTTATTGTATGGGTCCAAGTGGGTGCAAATGATCAAAACTTGGGTTTGGGCTAGGTTAGCCATGTCAATTGACTCAATTTTTTGTTTCATTTGATGTAGATGATCATAAAGAACAACTTTGATGAAGGATGAAAGTGGTTTTGAGCTTAATTGGAGGGTCAATTTGAGAGAATTTTGAACTTAGAATTTTGAACTTTGAGAGAATTTTGAACTTTAATCAATTTGGTCATGTTGGGCTAGGCTTGGGTCTAGCTTGGGTTAGCCTTGGGCTAAGTCATAATTGATTGTTGTAACTGGTCAATAAGGACCTCATGAAGAGTTTTCAACATGAATTGGATGCCAATTTGGAGGTTAAGGCAATCAATTGGGTGAAATTTG
>NW_018220795.1:8005-8224 GCF_001263595.1 Phalaenopsis equestris
GACCAACACCCAAGTTCAACCCTAAGGTCCAACAATCCTAGGGGTGACTCATCTTGAGTTTCCCCCATAATGACCCCACCTACTAAGTACATAAAGGTTGGAAGCAATATGTGGAACTCCAGGTTGAGTAAATAAGAGGCTAGAATTTCTAATGGTGAGGGATCCAAGTCTAGTTTTCTAGGAATAGTCAAAAGGAAAAGTCCTATGGCTATACCCTAG
>NW_018220795.1:8293-10471 GCF_001263595.1 Phalaenopsis equestris
GGGTGGGCGGACCAAGCATACCACACGTATTGTCGTTGACCGATGAGATCAACGAAGACCAATACAAACTCCTAAGTCAATAGACTTCGGAAGTATGCGTAGAGTTGTGTGTGTGATTTGTTTCTGCTGGTTAATTAGCAGGTGATCGTCTGGTTGAAATCAAGGAGTAGAGACTCTCGCTGGGGATCGGAGAGTGAACTTTGAGTTATGAAATTTCAAAGATTTCCCAAAGGGCGGGAGTCAACATGTAAGTGTTGACCCCGAGGTAGGAATTGAGATTCAAATATCGACTCAAAAAAAGAGAGAGAGAGAGAGTCGGAATGTAAGGACCGACCTCAAATGTAATGAATCAGAAATGTAGGACTGATTCGGAAATGAGAATTGAAATGTAGGTCAATTCTCAAAAGAAGGTGTCGGAATATAAGGTCCGACCTCGAATGTAATGAATCAGAAATTTTGGACTGATTTGGAAATGAGAATTGAAATTTAGGTATTAATCTCAAGGAGAGAGTCAAAATTTAGGTATCGACCTCAAAAGATGAGAATCAGAATTTAGGTACTGATTCAAAAATGTGAGAATTAAAATTTTTAAAAAGCCTGTGGTGTTGAATTTGAGGTAGTGTGTCATGTGGAAAGATTGATCTTGAAGAAGATTTGTAGAGCTTCGTGGAGTTTTGTGCAGAATGTGAAATTTTGCGAGGATGTGTAGAGAGTTAGTGTAGACAACGATGGTTATGCCGCGTGCACAAAGAGTAGGAAATTTCAAAAACGAAAGTATCCACTCAACAGGTTTGTTTTATTTTCTTGTTGTTTTTGTCGCAATTGATTTTTCAAAAATGTGTTTTCAAAGTTTTAATTTCAATTGGTTGATTTTCAAAAGAAATTTGTTTGTTATTTATTTATTACAATTATCTTTTATTTTTGTTTTATTTATTGTTGAAAATTTGTCGTTTCGTTCTTTGTTCAGTGGAACTCTGAACCATTGCATGGTTCGCGGCTTTCATCCATCGCACAAAAAGGCAATTGACAAAAAGGCACAACTTGAGAGAAATTTTGATTAATCTGCTTCAATAAAGATGCTACAGATCAAACATAGGCTAATGCCTCTAAGAGAGTACATCATGTAATACATGCTGAAATGCATTGAGGGTCTTTTCAAGATATGAGTACATCATAGACTGATTACATCATATATATGTCATGCTTGTTAAAAGAAAGCAAGTAAGTCCTCTGCGCTTGATATATCGAGCCCTTGATCAAGCAGACCTTCTGAGTGATGCTTCAGGATAAGAGTTGCCTTTGCATGTATTCAGAGGTACAACCTTCTCATAGCTTGTAAGGAAACAATTCCTCCAACTCCGGGTCTTGCTGGAATCCATATGGTATCTTACTGTCATCCATCCTGCGGAAGGTCACGGACACCCTACGGTGTCGTACTCCTAGTATGCAGTGTTTGGCCACGTCTGCACTGTTGCCCTTGAGAACAAGTACTGAACCAACTGGAAGAGGAATCTCCACAGCTCGTCTGAATTCACCAGGGCCGAATATATTGATTTCTTTTCCAAACAAAATATTGCTCTTACTCACGAATGGGACCGTGCAGAAAGGCCTCACAAAGTCATGATGGTCAATGTGCGGGGGAATGCAGTCACCTTCTTCATAAATGTTGATGATGCAACGCAACCGTTAGGGATGAAAGTGGCTGGTAGGATATTCCACTTGACCATTCTCTTTATCATCCACTTTATCAAAAGAGGTAACAGATCCACTTGGTCCTATCTGAGGATCCCAGGTGGATTCCCCTGTCTGTTGTTTGTAAAATTGTAGCAACATCCGCAATGGATGGTAATTCTTCCCTTTCCTCGCATCCATTTCTTCGGCTCAAAATATATTCTTTCCATGAGAAGGCCGACTCGACCTCTATCTCTCAAATCGAAGATGCAGTCCAGGATGCTTCTTTCATCAGTTTTAGACAAAACCCTGGTATATAACTTTAGGCCTTCCAATATGTTGATAAACTTTCCTCGAACCTCTTCGTAGAATTCGAATTCTCTTTTATTTACCTTACTTATTTTGTAATAACCCACCATACCGGGAGCTGGCTGCTGTCTAGGACGTTCCTTCCTCCGGGTCTTGGCAGGAATCCAAACCGGTGCGGGCCGGCCCGGGAATGTGGCT